>NW_018020792.1:75572-142603 GCF_002006095.1 Pseudomyrmex gracilis | reverse complement strand
CAAAAAAAAAAAAAAAAAAAAAATAGAAAGACGAATGGATCGATAATTCACGGGAAAAGTGTTAAACGCGGTCGCGGAATCTCTCGAGGAATTTTGCTGCGACCGATCGAATTAATTAAAATTCGCCGTGGCGAGTGCTACGCCGCGGCGTGATCCTCTTTGGAAGAGATATTTCGACGGTAATGATCGCTAATTACAGCATCGACTTGCCGCTTATTAACTCGGTGCCGTGCTTTAATTAGCCGCGCGTGTCCTTCTTCGGGTTACGCCCGCCTGGTTGTGGAAACACACACAACCCGGTTGTCTAACCCACAAAAGAGACGTGACATGCCGCCAACTGCAACTGATCGATGATATCATATTGGTTCGCTGCGTTGATAAGAGCGTGACGGGACGTTATCCTAAAATGAGAAATGCTACCTGTGTGTGTCTGAGAAGACAAAGACCTCACTGGTGTGCGAAATATTTCGAGCGTAAAGGATAATCATTTTTTCAAGAAATCGGATTATTTTTTTCATGTAGCACACACACACACACACATACACTTTAAAGATCTTATTTTCGAACAATTTAAAGTGAAATTTTACCAGTGCAGTATTTTACATTTGAATAATCTTGGAAAAAGTGTATACACCGAAAAAGTATATTCTTGTTTTAAGAATTTTTTGCCAAGAGAATCCTCTTATTTCAAGAGAGGGATGTTAATCTTCAGAGAAATTTTTCTCCTAAGTTAAAAAGTTCTCTCGGCAAAAATTCCGAATAAGAATACAAGAATTTTTTTCCAACGTGTACAATCTATCTTTTGTTCTAGTAAAAACACTTTAATTTTTTACATATTTTTTATGAAAATATGTTTAATACACCGAGTCGTGCGAATTTGTAAGTTTCAATACGGGTATTGGAAATATCTTGAAATAATCGGTTCTATTTTTCTCTGGAGTTCATATTCTAAAAATACATTGTTTTACGCTAAACAAAGCTCAAATATCGCTTTTTGAAACTTTGAAGAAAAGAAAAAGACAGACAGACAGACAGAGAAATATTTTCCACGTCTGGATACGTCTGATAAAATTACGTTGGTTAGACTTTCGTAAGTACCGACGTGCAATTATAAGTTTGATCCGATATATACCAAGAAGAGAAGACAATGCTACGCGAGATATCTATAGCGATGAGAGATCTTCGCGGACATAACGGTTATCGTTCTCGTACGGTCGTCTTGATATCCCCAGAAACTCGAGTTAGCTCGGAAAGGTAAGCCCTTAAGAAACCACGACCCTTCTTCATACATCATCAGGAATGACGTAGCATGTGATATAGTCTAACGCGACGTAACGTGATGCGACGGAACGCTAAGTACCAGACAGTCATCGTTCATCATTCGCATAATATACGCGAGCGATGCGCCGCTACTATTATCCTCTTTTCCTCATTGATCTCGATTATTAACTAGCAAATTGATGCAAATCCGCTTTCTCTCATTTCGCGCTCCCAAAATTTCTTCAAATATGTGAAAATATGCGCAAACAAATGTAAGCGTATTAATATTCTTGTATATAATTTAAAAAAAACTTCTTGTATATATAATTTAAAATCTATTCTTGTATATATTTGAAAAAACTTTGTTTAAAAACTTTATTTTCTCGTTCTTTTGTCCGCTTGTGTACGTATGTACATGTGTGTTATGATAGTCAATTTAGAAATATATTCTGTCTCCGAAAAATTTCCAATTAAAAATTGTAACAACTAACCGCGTTTTTCACCCACAAGCAGAATAGATCATCGTGTCTGCCAAATGCAACCGCGTTCCATCGCTTGACCATTCGCCTTTTTCGGAACTGCGGCGTGGCGTAGCAATGATCGATCCTCGTCACCATCTGCTTGCGGGCATGTTGCGCTTCAAAGTATCGGCAAACAAAACGGGTCATTGATTCCATCCTCCCGAATAATAACGTGGTAATTCGATTTCTTGCGGCATCGCTATTATTTTTGCGCCGGTGTGTCGCAAATCAGAGAGAACAAGACGGTCAAAATTTACGCGCTCTGAAGCAATCACATTTGTTCGCACGTATACATATATATATGTAAACGTATCATTACGATTTTATGAGCAGCAAAACTGTGAATTGTATTATTTGGATTATTTTAGTGACTTTGGCAATTAATAAATTTTATACAATACAACAAGATTCGGTATAAGTCAATAAATAATGATAATAAAGAGTAAACACGAAATCTGCAAATTATGATTTTTTTTTTTTAGCATAACGTGGAAAATGAGAAAAGACGACATGCGGGATAATTATATGGGCGCGAATGCAAGCCTTGGTGTGCATCAATGCAAATTACAGCTACCGCCATCTCGTCGCCGAAACGCTTCTTCTCGCACTCATTGAGGATGGCTCTTAATTTCTTCCTTTGTCCCTTCATCATTCGCGCACAATGGCGGAAAGTTCGAGAAACGCTGTCGTAGACAATGCGGCGAAGAATTCATATTTTCTGATGCACATTGCGCGAGAAGAAGAAGAGAGACAGAACTAGACATGGAGGAAGATTGTCATAGGAAGAGGAAGGAAAAGAGAGAGGAACAGAGAGAGAGAAAGAGAGAGGTTGGGAAAGATAAAGAAAGTGACGCGTGGATAGAGATAAAAGAGAAGAGAGAGAATAGAGAGAGGGGCCGGGGGAGGGAGGGGGGAGGGGGTGGATGCAGGAAGAGGAAAAAGCAGAGACTCGGTGCGAAAGTCGCTTCGGATGGCGAAACTTTGGAATATGGAGACGCCTGGAGCCGATATCGAGGAATCGCGCGACCGATATATATAGGAATCGATAGGGAGAGGGGATTGAGAGGGTATATGCAAATATTTTTCCAGCCTCCACGGAAAACCGAGGCCCCCTTCTCCCATCCTCGCCTTTCGCGTGACTTTCCACCTATCGACACGGCCGTCCCTCCCCTTCCTTTCCTTCTTTCATCTTTTTTGCTTTTTATCGCGCGCTTTTCACGCTGCTCTTTTCGTCTCTTTCTCTTTCTCTCTCTCTCTCTCTGTCTTTCTTCTTCGTATATGTAAAAAATGAAGGCGAGAATCGGTAATCGTTACGTTCTTTTTATATCGGACTCCGCCTTGTTCTCCCGCGCGCATCTTCTTTCTCAGCGCTTCTCAGCCCTCTTCGTCGCATTTTCGGATTTGCGCTCTGGAAGGGAGGTCCCGAGATGGTTTTCATCATGGTGTTATCCATTGTGCATTGTGCGTCTTGAATGCGCGATGAATGAGAGCAGTGGCGCCGGAATTTCTAAGCTGTCTATTTCTCACTCGCGTTCGAGATAACGAGCTGGCTAATTTCAGATTTCTAATATTGAAAAAATTCTATCTGTGTTGTCGAAAAAAAAAGCGCGATATTTTATAGAAATTATTAAAATATATATACACATATTAAAATTACAATATGCATGTAACTTGTTTTATCGTCTTTGTTTTAGACAAAACTATTTTTAAAACTATTTTTTGTATAGTTTTCTAAATATATATATATATACAATAATTAACTTTGTTTTATTGTAAAATTGTGGATCTGCAATAAAATTTATATTCATCACTTTCGTTTCAGTAAACAAAAGTACCCATAAATTTCACTTCTGTTTGAATGACGCAAATTAGACGCGGATTACCGAAATCTACGTTCTAAAAACCTACGTTCTAAAAACGTAAAAACAGAGAAGAAAAAAAATTGAAAACGAAGAATTAGGGCAACAAGACACGTCGGGATTGGTTGAGGATGCGAAGAAACCCCCGGAAATCCCCGGGAGAGTGTCGACCGGAAAAGTGGCTGTTTTACGCCACCGAGTGCCAGAACTCGTCGACGCGGCACAATGAAAACCAGAGAAAGAAGACGAGAGAGTGAAAGAGTAAGAAAGAGAGAGAGAGAAAAAAGAGAGAAAAAGAGAGGGGGAGAGAGAAAGAGAGAGAGAGAGAGAGATGGAAGAAAAGAAGTACTTGAAGAAGTGGAAGTATGGAAGTTATCCTGTTGCGTTTGGTTAACGCGACCGCGTTTGCAGCAGTCCAGGACCTCCGGGATTTCGCCGATGTGTTCCGAACACGTTCGCAGGATCAGGTACAATGGCCGGTGGCCGTTAAGAAAAGATCTCGGACGAGAGCAGCGTTATTCGCGGTAATCGACGACGCGTACGTGCGAGCGTTTGTAAAACAGCCGAGGTTGTTCGCTGTGTCTCGGGCTCGACTCTTTTAAAAGGTTTGAGGAAAGTCTTTTGAATGCTCGAGAATATATGGTGGAACGAAAAGATCCTTTGTAATGCATGTACAGATTACGCCAAAAATTTGAGAAAAACATATTGGGAAACTCGAAGTGTGTGTCAATCTTTTTTTTTTTTTGTAATCTGTTTTGTAGCATAAAGAGAAACGAAATGTAATAAATTGATATAACGCGACAAAGTTATAAATAAATAATTGAAAATAATACTTCTGAATCTTTCTCAGCTCGTGTTCAATTATATAAATTTGATATGCTTTGAAGTGTGACACGTCGGACACTTTGTCTACTACCGTCGAAACTAGAGAAAAAGAAAATGAAAAAACTCGATTGTCCGAACGTCACAATTGTAACGTTTCAATTTGTAACTCCACATCGAACTAGTAAATTGAAAAATGTTTCCGGTATTACAGTACTCGAAGAGAGCTTTATTATCCGCGCAGACGATACTGTCTCAAGGAATGATAGATGGAAGCACGAAATATGTTCGGACAGTTTAACAAATAAAACCATTGTTGTCGAAAATTGAGTCGAGTATACTGTTCACGTAATTTTGTAAAAAAAAACGCGCGGATTAATCCACTATTTTTTTATAAACAAAATATTAAAGCTCCAATATTGCGCGTACGAGATTAATAAACTTATATGTATGTAATGATTGCGCAAAAATATTATATTAATAATTTTATAAGTAATCAATGCTTCAAAAAATTGATTGGCGTAGATAGATTTTCTCTATCTCGCGTACAATATTAAAAAAACAAATAATATAAGTTTTAAGTTTTTGTATTTATTACAAAGATTTTTTTTTCATTAATTAACTCAAATGTTCCAAGTTCCCGAACGTTTCATCTGTCTTGATCAAATTAATGTCGATTTAATGCCGGCGAATGGAATAAGAGAAAATAAGAGACTTCGATTGCCGCGGCCCGTTGACCTGCCATTGTTTGCCGTGAAGGATGGCAAAGACGAGAGGCTAGAAAAAGGCGGAACGCATGAAACAAAAAAAAAAAAAAAATGGAGAAAAAGAGCTAGGGGGGCAGAAGAACGAATTTATCGAGTAATTCATTGAGTTGCTTTATTTTTTGAACATGAAAATTCGCGAGCAAAAATAAAGTACGAACATATTCGCGCGCAACGTTTATTTAACTTTTATTACAACCGATCGTCTGTTCACATCTATATTTGAAGATCCAATAACACCGCGTTAAATATTGATTCGCGCGCAAGATTGATTGTGAGGTGAAAATAATATATTAACCGTTTAACCGTTAAATATATGTGCAAACTTTTCCTCCTATTTGTATATGATCTTGCGACGCGCGCTCAGCCGCCCACTTTTAACCAAAGCGCGACGAGCTCCGCAATAAAAGTACAACGAAAATTAAACCAACCGTTTTGAACATATTGCGCACGTGAGCGTAATCTGCTTATCTCAAGTTTTAATTAATTACACTCGGTCATTTAATTTTTGTTAGCTACTCGCTTGCTCCTAGTATATGTTTTAATATTTAACGATGGGGTTTTTCTTCCGTTTTTATGCAAAACGGCGCGTCAGTCGATGGAGTTTCGCGGAGTGTGAGAATCTCGTGATTTACGGGGGAAGGAGGAGGCGAGTCGTATTATCGACGTTCGTCGAAACGATCGAGCGACGTTGGAGGGTTTGAAAGTGCGTCTAAGAGGGAGAACTTCTCGAAAAGAAACGGAAGTTGGCGGAATTTTTGGTAGGAGCGACGCGCGGGATGTGCAGTTCTAGCAGATCGTTGGGCGAGAGATATAATAGAGGGGCGCTTCGCGCCGTGTCGTTTATCCGCCCAGGGATGAAGTTTGTCTTCGTATAAGAAAGAGAGTAGTCGCGAGGCCGCGCGCAAGTAGAAGAGGATCGCGAATAACAGGATTTTCGGATTAGGGTAACACGGCTCTGGTAATTGTTCCCTTGTCTCGGTTCAAACTCAGAAGAAGTCTGTGGAAAAACCGGCTTTGAAACGCTCACCTTTTCGCGACCGAATAAAATCGTCTGCTCTCTCGTCCCGCGTTCTTGCCCTGATGATTTTATGTTCAATTAATTCCCTGATATATCTCGGTCGAGAATCACGACAGAATTCCAAAGAGACGACTGTCGCACTTGTGAGTCACCGATTTTGCATTCAAGATTAAAAAAAGAAAGAATACGTTTGTCTTTCTTTTTCCTCATTACTTTATAACACGTCATTTTCAAACTTATCAAGAACTATAAAAAAAAGTTTTTATCTCAAAAAGAAAACAATTTGCGTCAATGATAAAACATGCGAATAAAAAAACTATGAAAAAAAGTTATAAAAAAAGTTCAGAGAAGACCGGAACTAACTGTCACACTGAGTTAATTGTCGCACAGCTAACATCTTGCTTTCTAAATAGAAAAAAATAATTTCTTTTTTATAATATAATATATATGCGTTCATGTGCAAATTTTTCACATGAGTTTTTTGAATTGAAATAACAATTCTTTAAATCATATAGGATGCTAGATTTGCATCACATATATGAAAGATCCCGTATTACCTCCCTAACTAGTTTTAAAATATTGCGAAAAAAACTCCTCAGCCAGGAGTCGAACCTGGAATCTCCGGCTTTCCGAGCCGTTTTTTTTTTATCTTTATTGTTTTGTTATTTTATTGACTTAAAACTTCCTAATTGCATTTTACCTTAGATATAAGAAATCTGATAGCTTTAGATCATGTTTTGTATAATGAACCATCGTTGCAATATAGTTTATAAATTAGTTAGTAATATCCTCACGAGTATATGCATGTAAAAGTATATAATCGCGTATTATCTCAAACACATAAAACATTTTTAAAAAAAGTCATTATATTTTCTTACATTAAAGAGTATCAGCTATATTTGAAAGATTTACTTAATTACAAGCGTTTGTAAAAATCACTTATAAAAATTGCTCGTTTTATAAATAGATGATTGTTAATCTTTTATAAGTATATGAAACATTACTATGTTTTTTGTATAAAAGATTAATATTTAATAAGAAATCTGAATATAAAATTTATTAAATGTTAATATTTAAGATTAATATTTTTTCTAAAGCTAAACAATGTGAATATTATATAATGTAATCAATATTGCCCTTCTTTTTTTTTAATAATTTATTTTGAATATCACCTTGTGCCCCGGTCTCTCCTACTAATTATTAAACAAAAATTCAATAACAAGACAATTAATCACAATCACAATAAAATTTCTTTTTTAGAAGCTCTTGGTGCTTCCAAAACAGCAATTATCATAAACTCTTTTCGTCGGAATACACAATGATCCGCGTAACCGATTTACAACTAGCAAATTGCTTTCTCCACTCGACCATCCACGCTTCCTACTCCCGTTGTCGTCTCGTATCACGAACGTATCGGAAAGCTCTTTGCAATTAGTTCGATATCCCTCATCGTTCTCCAACTTTCCTCTTTCTTGCAGTACTATTAACTGTTCTTTTCCTCACTCACGAAGTAGCACGCGCAGAGCTAATGCGAGCGACCTCGCTCATTACGCTCAGTTCAAATCGAGCGTAATCGATATTCAATCGAACGCGCGCCTCTTCCAATGAAACGTCTTCACCACGTGGGGTGGAGATAGTGTTGTCTTGGTGTAAGACGATGAAAACAAAGAAAAAATAATTGGAAATAAACAGCACGATGCGCGGAGTATAGATACACACGGCATCTACACGGTTTTCAAGAAAAAGAATGAGAAACAAAGAGAGAAAAAAAAAGAGAGAGACAGAGAGAGAGAGAGAGAGAGAGTGCGAGAAAACGGTACTTCGAGATCGAACAAAGAGTGCTCGAGGGTACTCCGGGAGTACCAGATGGAAAAGTGGCTGTTTTACGAACACGACGAGCGAGCTGAAAATTCGTCGTGCGAAGGCACAATGTGACGACTCGAGGGGAAGTAGTCCGAGGAGCGGTGGTGCGGAAGGACTGGTCGGGGACTTGTTGTCCCGTTTAATACCTTTGTAGGTGACGAGAAGCTCCTTCTTCTTGGCCCAGATAACTCGGTTCGAAATGTTGCCTATCTACTCATAGCTTGGAAACTCATAGCTTGATGGTAGACAGTATGTCAAGATAAAAAAAAAAAAAATCTAGATGTTAGAATTCTAATAAAATTTATTAATTGACACTTTTTTTTATTGTCGTTATTTTTTTTTGAGAAAACTTTATAAATCTACTCGCGAGAAGTAAAGTTTCTGTCTTAAAGAAAACTTCAAGGAGATCAAAACTAAAAATTGTACTGTATAAACACTTATGTTATATACTTTACGCACTATATATAATTGCACCTTAGAGCTTATCGCACACAAAATGACATAGAGTGCATGTGCGCGGTATAGGACCATTTGGACCAATGAGCATCCAGCATAGTTTTATGTAAATCAATATGGCGACTTTATGCTAGACGCTCATTGGTTGAAATGATCTTATGCTACGCATATGCAGATGTCACTGTGTGTGATAGCTTTTACACATTGAAAGTGTATTATTATTATTATTATTATTGTAAATAATTTGCAAGATAATTTTAGTTGTTTCCGTTTGAATGGAGATTCGATGTTCGAAGAGGTTCGCTTAGAAGTTATTGAACTACTATCATTAATCGCCGTTGATTTCATCTTTAATTACTACGATTAACATCTCTCTCTCTCTCTCTCTCTCTCTCTCTCTTTCGGCATACCATAAGCGAGCTATCGCCGCAAGCGCCTTTTCCCTGCGAATTTTCACGCGAATCGATCGCGCATTGCGTCCCGTCGCATCGTCACCGCCGAATGATTTGTTTTATTCGTCTCTGAAATATATACCGAGCCAGCCAGCCGATCCCGGCCAGGAGTCGACGCTCCGTACAGGACGCCTCGCACAATGGCCAGGCCGCTGACAATGGCGTCGTTAGCGATGGCCTCGGGGCTCCTGCTCTCTATTCCTCCTTTGCGAGAGCAACGGGGTGTCGTGTACAGGGTGCCCCAGAATCGTGCGCCACCCACCCTCGTCCATAGATATCTCCGCAAATTTCGAGATAAAATTCTCTCGCGAGAAAGTTCGATTAAAATGCCATTAATCTTCGAGGTTGATTGTTTCAATTTCTAATAAATTTCAATTCAAATGAGAAATAAAATTAAGCGACAAAAAAAAATAAATTTTTAATTTGCACGCATTACACAAGCTGTAATTTGTTTGTACTTTTGTGATATTTTCAGCTCAAATAGATGATTTATATTTATATTTCAGTTTAATCCAATAATATATATGATTTTTCTGAAACAACCTGTACACACATTTCTATTGTTCTATGCTTTCTTATCCATTTTGTTTTGCACAATATCACACACAAACGACGTATGTATTTTGTGAAATATAAAATGTTTCTCTATCTTTGCGTTGTTTTTCTTTCACAAATTTACAAAAAGATTATGTTCTCTCTTCGTATTGTAGAAAAGTGGAAGATAAGAAAGTGTATAAAAGTAATTGAGAAAAAATTTCAAATTCTCGTAGCTGGAATTTAACCAAGAACTGCATGGGTGCTAATCAAACTCTCTTATTCTCCTTTTTCTTCTACTGTGTGTGTGTATGTAAGCGAGAAAGAGAGAGAGAAATAGAGAAAGACAGAGAGAGAGAGAGATCATAATGATCTGTCTGCGATGCACACCCAATTTCTTTCCGGTGCATTTTGCATCCGCAGCCTCTTGAACAATGCGCGCTCTAATTTTCGTGCAAAATGCAAACGCACGGCTCCAACATTGTTCGTCACTCATTAATCCGTTGTGACGAAATGAGACAATCGATTGTGCGGCTACGAACATCGAAAACTGCTGAATGTAGGCTAGACGCACACTAGTTCGCGATAACGATGACAATATGTAAGGCACACCGATAATTTCTCTTCTCCGAATATAACACACAGCATTTTCGTAAACTTGTGAGTATTTCTAATTTAATTGTCATTTCGTTGTAAATTTAATAACATCAATTAAGCAGCAATGCTACTTGTTTACATGTAAAGTGTGTTATTTGATATTATTGTTAAAAAAATATTTTCAATTTGTATTAATATAATTAAATTATCTACAGAAGTTGAACAATGTCTGTTTTTGTACAAAAATACGTAAACAGAAAAAATATTGGTAATAAATATATTACAACGTATAAAAAGACATCGCAGAATGTCGCATATTTCTGAGAAATCATCGCAGACGAACAATTTCAATGCCAAGTTTACGGAATCCAGCAAAGAATCCGTTGCATCGTATACCGATCAACTGAACGGAGCGCGATCGAATTCATTCGAACTTTTCGATGGAACTATGGAATCACCTGACAAAGAAGAGATTGATCGCCCGAATTCTTTTAAAGTATATACGGCTTATTTGCCAATCTGCTGCTGCCTTTTTTTAAAGGCACCGGGATTTATTATGCTTTCCATATAAACGTAAAATAAGAAATAATCATTTTATATTACGCAAAAAATAATCTAATTATTATAGAATTTTATTTGTATATTTACGAGAAAGCAAACAAAATATATTTATCAATATAGTACGTATAGAATGATCCAAAGTGAATTTAACGTCACACGCAATATGCGTATATTGTTGCTCTTGTCGTTGACACGTAGACGTTCTCAGTGATTTTTGACTATATGCACCACATTTCAACTGTCGCAGTTAAAATTTACAAATCGAGCTTCGAATTGCCGCCTCATCCGAATTTTATTCGCCCCGTGCGATTTCCACGTATTTCCGTGTATTCGGAATCTAAAAAAACTAACTCGGGAGAAAGACATTTTTCGAGCAACAATAAAGCAATCGAATCGCCGTACATAGCTATACTTTGGCGAGTTGTCGTTCAAACAACACTATGTGTTGCGATAATAAGTAAGCGTTTGATTTTTGGTCTTCTGAAAGACATTTGTCAAAGACAAAAAAAACCGCGCGCGCAATGTAATACTACTGTCGCTATCTATGCGTCGTTTCGGATACTTATCGATTTTGTCTCACGTAAAAAAATTACACACACCGTGTGTGATATTAAACGTACTTCGAGTACTTCTATATATGTACTGTATTGATAAATAGATTTTGTTTCGGATACTTATCAATCGCGTGCATTAAATATATTTGCGTGAAAACATAAATTATATTCAACGCAATATATATATGTTTGCGCGATATTTCAGCGAGAAAAATTACTCTCGTATATTATACACGTAACATTAATGTGTTAACTTTAACCGTAAACTCGTAAACAATAACGGCGCACTTACACCTGCGAATTAGCGATAACATGCGTGCCTTGAGTTAAATAGCTGCTGATCGACCACATCCGCCCAGCTCCCGTTGTCTATTTTAATTTAGTGTTTTTATTCGCACGCGCGCGGATGAAAACGCCCCGGGGGAACGTTCCGACGTTAATTAATACTAATACAGCCGAGCCTCATTAACGGCAACGTTCATTAAATATTCACACCGCGCAGAGTGACGACAGCCCGTATCACATCGGATCGATTCAATTGCATTGTAACGGCACGGCGCGAAATGAAAACTTGTCGCCGCGCGTCTCTGATACCTTTCATCCACTTTTCCCTTCGCGACGGTGATTCAAGCGCGCTTACAAGTAGACGCGACGAAGCGCGCTCTGTCTTTCTCCGTCGCGGAGAGAAAGAAAAAAAAAAAAAAAAAACGAAGCCGCGCGTTCTGTTTCTTTACCCCTCGTCTCTTTCATAAAAACGGAGCTTCTTTCTGCATTATATTCCCCGAAAAAAATTTCTCGAAACCTGCAAGAGCCACACACACAGACACACACACATACATTTCAATGTCACTAATGATAATACATAATTAATTATTCGCCTACGGCAAAGTAATTATCCAAACTCTATGAAATGTAACCGGGCGCGTATAAGGTGTCTTCTTAAAATCACGATGAGTTACAATTATTTTTCCTTTTTTTTTTTTTGACATTTTTCTTCGTTAACCGTAATTATTTTTTTTCCGTCTTGCAAATAACACATTATTCCGGATTAAACATTACAGAATATCTATTTAGAAGGCTATTATCTTTGATTTTATAGCTAGGATTACGCTAATGAAATGAAACACCTGTCAGCGAAGACGATCGCTTGCGACTTGCGCGCGAAACTCGTATACTCGATTACTAAGTTTTGCTTAAATCAGCGGAAGGACACATTATGTTAGCCGGCGGTAAGATTATCTCCTCGCCATTAAAGTCAGCGTATTCCGCGAACTGGCGGGATGAAGGGATTTAATAGGATTGCGAACGCGAAGATATCTTTGTGCGACGTAAAAGGCCTTGAGTGTGTTGATAGGTTAACAGGATTAAAGTGGATTCAGCGTGACCCCCGCGCTACGAGATATACTTCTGTTTAAACCACCTTTCTCGCGGGAGAGAACGCGAATCTGAAATTTTGTCCGCGCGTGCCAGTCAAAAGAGCGTGTAAATAAAAATAGGCTAGAGCGAAGTTGCGGAGTGAGCGGCGCGCGACGAAAATCCCGGACTCAAACATGTAAATTACGCCGGAAAATATCATGTAAATGCGATTTGCTGCGCGCGCGGCACTCGCGGTGTCGGCCTGAAAACTTTTAGCTCCAAAACAGTCTGAATTAATTTGCTGTACAGGAATGAGAGATCCGACAGCGGAGGAGAGGACGAAAGATATAACGTATACGAGTACTTACGCGACTTCGTACCCGGGTGCATCGCATCGCATCTCGTCGTTAACACATTGAAATGTTCCGTGTCGGATTATTCCAGATTTTGAATGCGTCACAGAACGCGAAAAATAAATATGTGCGTTAAATTCCGCGTAGAATTATATTCGCGCGGTGTAAATTTTTTCAATTTGTTCAAATGTTAAATAACTCCGGTGAGTATCACATTGCGATTAAAAAGTCAATCAAAGAGAAAATTAACTAACAGAACGTTTGACGTGTAACTTTTCCTGTTTCTGTCTCTGTCTCTGTCTCTCTGTCTCTGTTTCTATCTCTGTCTCTATCTCTGTCTCTGTTTGTCTGTCTGCCTGTTTGTCTACCTTTATCTATCTCTCTCTCTCTCTCTCTCTCTCTCTCTCTTTCCCTTTCTGGCTATCTGTGTTTATCTTATATTTTTACTGTTAGTTTAAAATGTTTTGGCGTCGTATTTTTCGATAATGACGAAATCCCGTCCCGCTATGCACAACGTCATACACATGTACGTATAACTCTCCGCACTCTATATTTCACTGTGTAGATTTTCATACCTTAGATCAAAGAGGAAAAATAAACAAACCGCGAGCGCGCTATCTATTTGCAAAATATATGTGGAGAACAACGCGCGAGTTTTTTTTTTTTTTTTTTTACGCGGAACTCACCGAGACATGCATACTCTACTAAAGCGATGAATCGATGTCGTTTTGCTCGTTTTGGAGCGCGATTGTATTCACTCAAACTTATCCGCCGTACAATGCGCATAAAGGATCTCTTACAAAGGCCACCATGTACAGGTATTTAACTCGATTAAGAGTATAATCTCGCTCTGCCGTTAATTCTATCTCACGCTTGTGTTGCACAATGTTTCCGCGAGCTCCACGCTGAGAAGAATGCGAAATGACGTGTTCGCGAGCTACCCCCGTGACCTAACACATTAATTTCGCAAATAATTTCGCCTCTGCACCGATGTTTTAAAATGCACTACATATCTTGCTATATATATATATATAACTAGAGTTCAATTGTTTAATTAACCTGTGTATACCCAGGTGTTGAAAATGGAGTCAGAATAATTATAATACACGCTCTGTGCTTTGTAAAGAGTAATTTTTAAGTATATAAAAATAATTCATAATATATATTAGTGCATGGAGTAATTTTGTTTATATATTTGCAATTATAATATACTAAATGATTGATTTTCACTTTGTAAGACTAATGTCTTATTCGACGCTATCTCTTTTACCTGTGTGTTAAACGACATCTTTTATAAAAGACTTTTTTTAACTCGAGCGCGAAAGCTTTCGATTAAAAGTCACTTTCAGTATCGAATATTTATAGTCGACCTCTTTTGAAACCGCAAAACGACAGTTTTGGGACCGCAACTAAATCTAGTCTTTTTCAAGACACGTTTCACCTGAGAGGTCAAACAATATTGACAACCGAGAGATGCGCGTACTTATAGTAAGCTCCGTAACGGACGTTTGCTGGAAATATATATGTAAGAACTGAAAATTATATCGTGAATATTTTAGATGTCATATTTTTGAACATTCGTATGTAACGGACTGAGAAATTTCACGACTCGAGATTGTTATGTTGTTTGCGCGACCGTTCAAGAGAGATAAATATTTTCCGTTTTTTCCTACTCAAAATCGCGTTCCAATAGATTTTGTATCGCTAACAAAATGAAACTTTCGTGCGGAAGTTTCATATTTAATTAATTAAATTTACTATATTTTAATGAATAACTTTTATTTAAACAACTAAATTCCAAGGAGAATCTCCTACACATATGACATCACAACAATTTACGTTTTACAACAATATATCTACGACATAATGTCTAATAAATCTCAAAACTCTTTAAATAAAAAATACAAAACGTAAGCACCTACTTTTTTTTTTTATCTATATATGTATACGAAAAGATCTTATACACTGTACACATATTCAACATTTAAATTAATCGAGCAATATTTTTGAGATTATTTGCATAACTATGCGTTCTCCTGATCGCTAAATTCGAAAAAAGATTGCGGAAAAGTTCAAAACCCCTCTGCCTCCGGCAACCCTTCTGATCTCCCCTCCCTTCTTCTCCCTTCCCGAGCCACGACGGATCAAACGTGCCTCTCGCTCGCTGCTAATGCAAATTTCACGTGTTCCAGAAGCATCGATCGCTTAATTAATCTGTACCGACGTAAACGTGGAGGGTGGCTGCTGGTGGCGCGACTCCCCCGCGGCGAGGCGGTTTCCCAATGAAATCGAATTTTGCGAGTAATCTCGGGCGTTTTGCGAAGAGGAGTATCTCTCCGATCGAATCGCCGCGCCGGCGGCAGAAAGCGAGAGAGAAATTTGTTATATTTCGAGGAAAATTTATATAAGAGCAAAATATACATACATTAGAATAATAAATTTGAAACACACGCGAAAAAGTACTGTGACTATAGCAGAAATTGACAAACAGAAAGCGCGAAAAACAAAAGTCAGAAGTTTTGTGCATGTGTATATACACAAAAGCTTTCGAGAATATTAAGAAAGAGAAAAAAAAATACGCTATGCGCGCTATATGCATATAATGAATGATTGTGCATCGTGCTGATGAATCACAAATAGGAAAACCGTAATTAAGAGACAAGAAAAATGGAAACGAATAAACGGCGATAGCGAGAGAAAGAGAGAGAGAGAGAGAGAGAGAGAGTCCGTGTTCTTTGGCGTCGAATAAAAATCCCAATCGACACCACGCGCCATCACTGAGGAACATCGGAAAACGAACGACTCGTCACCGAGCACCGCGCCGCTCGGACGCCGGCTAACGTCACAACCCTCTTGGACACGAAGGGCGCTCGGCAAACACTGACTCACACGGTCCAGCAACGCGGCTCGCCTTGATCAATCAATCGATTTCTCCTCATCTTCCGATAAATGCAATTTACACCGATAATGGAAAGCACACGTCCGTCGACGAAGATCTACTTTCTCTCCTTTTCTCTCCCTCTCTCTCTCTCTTTCTCTCTTGTTTCTAAAACGTGTCGTACTTACCCCATGACTCTCGTTTCAACGTTTGCTCCGTTCGTCGATAGTTCTTTTCTTCGCAGCAAAACACCTCCAAGTCTTCGAACGTTTTCTTCCAACATGTTTCTGCTCACCGCAGGACGAGAAGAAGTAACTTGCGTGCATCTCGCGAGTGTGCAAGAGATTGCGCTCCGTCGTCGCCGGATGCAACGATCGTGCGCCTTATACGACATGACCGATACGCTTCTCTTGGACGAACTGAGCTCTCCCCCCCTCGCGCCGGCTTAATATAGCACCCCCACCCCTCTAGTGTTCCCCTGGCGATCCCCCACCGCGGCGGCAACCCCTGCGCGCGAGACGCCGCCGTGGGGATGTGGATCCTGGTGGACCATCGAGAACCCCCAGCATCCCCCTCGCATCCTTTCTCACCCCGACGACGAAAGTGGGTGGCAGAGGGAGGAAGAGGAAGGCAAGCGGAAGGGAGAGACCGCGCATTCTCTCGCCCCCCCTACCCTCTTTCTCTCTACAAGAATCGGCCATCTATCTCCCACTGCTTGTCTCTCTGAGTACTCTCCGTTGGTCCTCCTCTCTCTCTCTCTCTCTCTCTCTCTCTTCTCCTTTCCCTCTCTCGCTCCGCTGCTCCTTTTTTGCAACTGACGTTTGTTAAGATGACTTTCATTATCATAGCCACTGCTGGCCCCGTCTCGCTCTCTCGTTTGCCGCACTGCTATTCTCATTTTCATTATTTTTATATTCGGGGGTGCCATAATTTTAGTTTCGCGTTTATTATTTCTATCTATAGATTTTTCTCTCGCGACGACTTTATTGCGAATCTCGCCTTTTCCCTCTTTTTTTTTTTTTTTGCAACTGAAGTTCTTAAGATAACTTTCATTATTACAGCAAGTAATATATATTTGTTTCTCTCGACTGTAGCTTTAACTTTGTTACAAGAACGTTTTCAATTAATACATGAGACTCCCCCTTTTTCCCCTCTCGAGATTGTGTTTCAGAATCTCACATGCTTTCGTTCATTCTCAATCTTGATAATTGAAACAAATATCGCTCCATCAATATAAAATTAAACGGTCGCAATGTGGAGAGAGTGAAAGTATATATATATATACATATATATATATATATATATCATATTGCTATAAAATGAAATATCAAGAACTCGTACTGCTATCAAAAAGTCATTATCTCGATGTTTAGGTACACTATTTCAATTATATTGCGTATATCAAACACAATCTACTTTAATTGCCATTCGTTTCTATTCGCACGCTTTTACATTATTTCACTTAAACTTATGTATTTTATAGCGTAAACTGTGAAAGTTCGCGTGAGTTCATGACAGCAATAAACTTACGATATATTTAAATTTCAACGCAAACTCTCGAGCTTTTACATTTACCAGAGCAAGATTATTTCGCATTATTAATAAACTATCATCTCTTCTTCCGCTTTCTAACTTTTCTTCCCTCTCTGTTCGCGTGTCGTCTCTATCTTGTCACACATCCCTCATCCACTCCGTTTATCGTCGCGCGCTCTTTCTCTTTCCAACTTCACATCCATCTCCCTTTCTGCAATCTGCTCTCGTCTTCTTTATCTCAGGCCTCTTTTCTCCGTCTCCTTTTCTCTCTCGTTCTCTCACCCTTCCCCCTCTTGTAACTCCTCAGCCTCGTTCTTCCGCATATCTCCCTTGCTCGCTTGCGATTTCTTTTCTTCCTACCTTCTGCGCGCCGCATCTTCCCCTCTCTTACTCCCTTTGCGTTGTGCCCCAAATGACAATGCGAAAACTTCGTGGCTCAAAATCCCGCACGGCTCACCGGCCGGAGCTTTTCTACGTTCTCTCTCTCTCTCTCTCTCTCTCTCTCTCTCTCTCTCCCTCTCGCTTATTTTCTCTCTTCTTCTCTCTCCCTTCCTTCTATCCCTCTTTCTTTCTCTCTCGGACAGCGGCGAGCCAGGGAGCACGCGGAGCACGGCAAGCGAGAGAGACCTTACGTGTCACGCCAGGAATGTCCCTCGGGGTCAAACCCGCCGCCCGAGGGGCAGCGACGACGAAGGGCGGCTGTAATAGACGCCTGTATACTCGGATTATCCACGATAAATATTTACGCGCGACGCGCTCACTCAAAAGCGCAGCGTGATCATCGAGCGGACGGAAGCGGTCTCGTTATCAATGAGAGGATATATATCCATGTTTCAAAATGTTTTCCACTCTTATAGAAATACCGCCAATTGCGCTGTACAAGAAATAAAATTTGAAAATCTAAAAGTTTTCTTTGGATTTTTTTTATTTTCTTATTTCGGCGCGTCTTCGACGAAGACGTGAGGTTTGTAAATTTTTTAAAAATGTTTTCGAATTTGTTTCAATTGGCAGATTCTTGATCGATGATCCATAGACTGTGTTTTTCACTTGACGAAAACTCACTGTCTGAATCAAGTAATTGGCATACTTCGCGTATCCGAACGCGAGGTATCAGAGTGTAGCTGCCAATATTGTGCGTGCATCAAGAGAAGCGCGCGCGAATACAACGAATGTTCGCGTATTCGGCGTGCGGTAATTGAAATAGCTCGCGGATTGATCCCTTTCCCATTCGAAATTGCATCGCGTTAATTATTATGTCACTAGTGCGTTTATTTCATTTGGGCAACACCCAATATAATTTATCTGATCCATAACGTTATTCATAATTATATTCAAAGATGTTTTTCGGATTTGAAATCCGCGTATTAGTATCATTTTTATACCAAGCGTCAAATATCAGGTTATTTAATTATATATTTGACACGCATTAATAACATTATTTTATTTGTTTACTGTACTTTAATATTACTTTTTGTATTTATGCGTATGTGTGGATGTAGCATAATCGCATTGTGAGTTGCGATAATTACTTTTGAAGATACTCGAAACGTAACAAATTCTTTTTGCGAAAAGCGACGGTACAAAACGAACGAATCGACATAAACTGTCGTAAAAAGGAAAGTATCATATATGTTGCATAAATTTTCCGATATGCGTGTTGTCCGCTCGTAAATCAGTCGCATTAAAAATGTGCGAAACTTTGAAAATCGTGCTTTCACGCGCGCATGTCTTTCGTAGGACTCGGATCTCTCGGGACTTCCCCGGAACAGACGTTCGAACTTCCCGCGCGCTTTTTGCTCCATTACTTCTCTTGTGACCTACTCGTAATTCATGTGTGGCGGACCACACATCGTACACTTGACGCGCATAAATATCATTATCTCCAACACAGGCCGCATAAAAAAAGAAACTTTGATTTACCTATGGATAACGTGGTCTCTTTCTCTCACTACTCGAAGAGTATATTTCACTTTATTTCCACATGCAGTACAATTTTTTTATTTGTTTTTTTTTTTTTACAATCAATACATATGACATATTTGTATAAAATTTGTTTGAAATTTGTTTGAAAAAACTAGTTTTGCATTTTGTCAAAATAACAAAAGCAGTGAATATAAAATAGCTTTTGCGGACGTTTAGTTTCATTGTTATATAACATGTGTGCGTGTAACTTGTTTTAATGAAAACAATGAACAATTAAGTTGGTTTTAATTTTATACGCAATTTTTTTAAATAATACTCATAATATTTCTCTATTACGTGTCTATATATGATATTCTAAATGCCATTGCGTCACGATTAAAGTGCCAAGACTGTCCGAATTCAATTTGAAGGGCGGCTTGAACAGTCGAGAATTAATCAACGCGTGGCAAATCCATACTCCGACACAGCAGATACGTATAATCCAGCTAGCGACCGAGGAAACATGACTGTATCAAGCGCAGTGCAACGACCGCGCACTATACGCGATTATTTATTAGAAGCCACCTGATCCTTGGTTTAAATTTATTCGCATGTGCATAACCTTCCTCATTCCTTTACACGTTTCATCGTCAAATAGTTTAGAATTTTAGATTAAAAAAACTCCATTTCTGTAATTTAGTCAATAATCGACACTTCGATGATCGTATACACATTGTATACAATCTATTATTATATTTTAAATACACATATATATGTATTGTACAATTAAATAATACAGAGAATTACATTTTTTTTATAGATATACGTTTTGTAAAATGTAATTTAAAACGCAACTAGGAATTAATTTCCTCTCATTTAATTTCTCACATTTCAGCCTCTCAGAACTTATGTTACATAATTCAATATAAGCAGCCAAGCTGCAAGACAGAATATAACCGAGTTCAGAATCGCATGAAGCACAGTTTTCCTCATGAATAATCTCTACCGAGAATAAGCGCGCGCGTACACTTATTAAACTTGACAATAATTGTCTCATCAAGAGCTTAAAAGTTGCATAATATGCTAACAGCAACGATATGTATATCTATCGGTTGCGAGAAAGAGAGAGAAAGAGATATGATCGGCGTCCGATAATCTAATCAACAAATCGGCCGACGATATGGTGTCAGGGCCGTGTCACCTGAAGCGACCTACCTGACCTCCGCTGCACGTACGTGTAATGCGTGCGGGTGGCCGAGCGCAGAGACACGCAGATAGAGAATGATGACGAGAGAGAGAAAGAGAAAGAGAGAGAGAGAGACTCGTATAGAGGGTGGAGGGTCAAAATCCCCTGGTCTCTCTCTCTCTCTCTCTCTCTCTAGGAATTCCTCCCTGCGGCAGAGATAGTGGCGAGGGGTCGACGGGGTTAGCGGAGACGTCACCCCTTTCGCGGCTACCCCAGATACCCCACCAGGATTGCCGTCGTGGTCCTGGTGGGGTCGGTAGGGATGCTGTCGTCATGACAACCGGCGCGCACAGTGGGGGCGCAGGACAGAGGGGCCCGCGACGGTGGCATTGATCGCTGCGCGCCCATAGACCATCACAGTGGTGTTGCCACGGGTGTAGAAGGGGTGAATACGAGTGAGCATCTCTCCCTCACTCCCCGCGTTCTCTACTTTTGCTCCCGCGCTCGCGCGCTCGCGCGCGCACGCAAGAGACGAGAGAGGAGAGACCGCGCTCGTACCGCACGCATTATGGACTTCTCGTATTCGTACGGAAGCATGCGTCCAAGTATGGACTTACGTGCTTATGCGCGCCCCTCGAGCGAGGCGTGAATGATTCGCGACGCTATATTCAAGCGGCGTGCAGACGTCGCGACGCGGACGAGAGATGCGTCTTCTCTCGCGGGGAGAATGTTGCAAATTTTTGCCGGTCGTGAAATAATTTTTTTTCTGTTAAAAAAAGTATGATACAAACATTTGTTTACAGAGAATTGCATAAAGAAACGTGTATACACGGTTAAAAAAAAAAAAATCTAAACGACACAAAATAGGCAAATTGTTTTTCACTCGCAAAATCAGTTAATAAAATATAGACAAATGGAATTAACAAGTAACTGTTGTCACACATATACTACACAATTCAACGTGTTAATTGATCACGTATTTACGTAATCCGTATTGATCAATGTATATTGATGCTATTCTATTGATGCTATCAAAAAAAAAAAAAAAAATAAAAATAAAGCGATTTGTGAATAATATTAACACAGTGTTATATATATTGCAAATAATTATTGTAAAAAATTGATAGATGGAAACAAAATGAACGATTATAATTCGTTCAGTGGCTGCGAGTGACTCACTAAGCAGTTATATTTCCTGCATGTGACCTCATTGTGTGTTCATCGATTAATAAGCTTATGCGATCTTGTGTATGTGTGTGTGTGTGTGTGTGTGAACAGAAATTATATAATTATTATTAAAATTATGTGTGCGCATGTTAAAACGATATAACTTTGCTTATAATTTCGCAATGTAATTTTGGTCTCATTTTTAATTTAAAATGCAAAATAAATGCGGAAGTAGAAAACAAACCGTTTCATCCCCGCAATGGTATTGTACTCCCTTTCGATTAGCAACGATGTGTGTTGCCTCGCGCATTCAGTTGTATATACATTATCAAGCCCGCGGCTTTCGTCGTTTCGCAAGAATGATTCCGCGATCGCACCGTTTTTTTTTATGCAAAGATTCTTATCTCGCACGTAACATGCTCTTTACCGGTCGGAAGAAAAATAAACGACGACGAAACAAATTTCGACCAACTCGTAGTCGTTTAAGCCGGAGTGCGGAAGCTTTATCGCGATCTCGGACGACATTATACGGAGGATAAGGGAGGTTTTTAACGCTGTCGTAACCCCATTACGCGCCGTGCCGCACCACCCCCTGGCTGTTTCAAGCCTTCCCCACCACCCTCTTTCCTCCTCGTTGGGCAGCGCGCGGGATGCCATCGAGAAAAATAAAGACAGGTGCGGAGCGAAACCATCCGCGATCTGACATTTCTGTCTCCTTCTCGTCTCCCGCGTGATTTCTTAATTCACAATATATGATTACCGTCATGAAATAAATTGACTGATAAATAATATGTGACACATTAAATTAAATTGAAAACTTTAGACATCGTGTGACAAATGTGCGTATCATGTGTGTGTATCAAGTAATACACGAAATGATTAAATTGTTGTAATATACATGCTATGATGTTTCACATGTTGTTATAAACCGTCAAATTCTCGAGTTTTATTCCGAGCTTAAATATTGCGAGAAGGAAAAAATTAGAAATTTGAACAGATTAATTTGATTTAACAATTCAGTGGTAAATGACGATTTTAATCAGACGAGCGTTTATTTCTACATGTTAATAAACCAAATTCTTTCTTTTGCTCATCCGTGTGTGTTCATCTAGACATAGTCTGGGATGAATATCTCCCTAACAGGTCGTAGGAGAATAATCCTTATATTTCCCGCAAGTATTGCACGATCCTGCGCGAGATACAATTATTGCCCGAGTCCGGCCGAGACGTACCGCGATCACGCAAATGCCCGGTTTGAGGCACAGCCTTCGAACACGCACCAACTAACGAAGGGGTTCAATAATGTATGAGGTCTATCTTTCTCTCTCTCTTTCTGCACTACTGTCATTTTGTGATCGTCCAATTGCAAAAACCGAAATTCACTTAGAGAGTGAACCATTGTAGCGTGTGACGGAAGGATTAAACGAAATAACAATTACGAAATTTGAGGAGCTCTTTGTTTTACGACCTACAGTCGATAACTGACGCATCGTAATACAACATCGCTGTATATTACTGTCGATAATAGGCTTCCGCCTGCGAAAAGTTTCATACAGGAAGCCTCTTTGCGTTCTATCTTCAACATATGCAGAAATCAACATAAATATTTTCTTCAGTTTCTTCTTCTTTCAGTATCTTCTTCAGTTCCACTTTTTCAGGACCAGCAGTCTGAGAAAAATGATTGTTTTGTGTTTCGCACACGTTCTTGCGATGTAATTTTCCTTGCAAAGTAATTTTTTTTTGTAACAAACAAAAATATTTTGAAGTTTTTTCTTGTGACAAATTGAACGTATTTTGTTATGTAACGTCTATTCACATGTCATAAAACTGTTACTTTTTGAAATAAGAGTTTGAGAAAATTGCTAACAATGTTTTTTCGATTTGCGCACATTGTTGCAATAATACATTTTTTTTTTTTTTAAATAAACGGAGACGTTCCGAGTCTTCTCTTTGTGAAAAGCAAACGTAATTCATCGTATAATATTTATAAAACTGTTACTTTTTGAAACAAGAACCTAAAGAAGTTGATAGCGATGTTTATTTGCACGCGTTGTTGCAATTATGGTTTTTTTTTTTTTTAACAAAGCGAGACGGCCAGGCTAATTTTTACCCCACTGTTATGGAATAAAATTTCTATAAAGAGGTAAGAAAAAAACTAAAAATTCATTGGAAACTACGTTTGCACGCTAAAAATTATTTTCTTACGTTCTTTTCGAAACCTAAATTTACTCTAAGACTCTGTAATTCTTATCGTTACGTATATAAAACTTTCTAATTAAATAAAACTTTATAATTAAGGTATCTCCTTGTATCTTTATTCACAACGAATTGACCTCGCGCGTTCATTAAAAAATCCATGATTAACACACACAAGAAAATACGTAGCGGCACAGTAGTGCAACGCATAGTCTATAAAGTTTCGCGAGCATCATCGTCATCGACTGTCTCATTCGCTCGCGCCGGCGTAACCACTAATTAACGAAACCTTTCCCCGCGCTCGTTTTTCTCGAATACCAGCGAAGGCGAAAACGATCGAGAGATCGGCAGCCGCGCCAGCGCGCGGCAAATGAGCGCGCGCACCTTTATAGCGCGCGACGACTCCATTCGCTCGCTCTCGTAACGGGCTATCGCGGCATTGGATTTTTTTTTTTTTTCAGGTCCTTTGCTAATTAAAAAATTCCACGCGAAGTCAGATTTCCCGCCGCCGCGCTGCAGCGCGTTATACGGACGCTTGTATGAACAAATCCAATACTGTAACCCATCCCCCGTCATCATCCCAACCTGTTAGTTCTCGCTTTCTCTCTCTCTCTCTCTCTCTCTCTCTCTCTCTCTCTCTTCTCTTCTCTTCTTCCTCACTCCGTCTTTTTCTCTCTCTTCTATCTCTCTGCAACGCGTATTTATAATTCGTCGCGGACGAAAGCATTAGCGGTCTACCACGAGCAAAACATACGCCACGGCGTATTAAAATATTTGTTGCGGGTTTCGCGAGATCTATCAAACAGAGCATCGCGCGTTACCTTCGCACTGCGTTTATCGAGGTTTAACCGCGACCGCGCAACACAACTTCATTGTCCTGCAAAATCTAATATATTTAAAAATGCCAATAATTTCTAAAAATAAAAATAATAACGTTGCATGTCCCACTTTTACCGTTTCACATTTGTGTGCGCGTGGAAAAAAAAAAAACCTATGTATTCTTCTTTCTCGTCGGGATTTAAACGTAGAGCTGAATGAGTTTCGCATCGACCTATTGGAATACTTCAACTCGCGTCTCTCTTTTCCCTCACCCACTTACGCAATAAAAACGCGCGTTCGGAATTTCGTGCCGGAGTTCGTTTCGCTTATAGTAGAGGCAGGCACGCGCGGAACGCTTCTCAGGCACTGCTGCACTCGTCAGGTCATCTTGTTGCATAACACGTACAACACATGCGACGCGTTCGTTGAAGAGCTCGTTCAAGGAGCTTGTTGATTTCTGGTTGTCGCGCGACTCGGAAATTTTATTTATCATCGTGCAGGTGTTTGCAATGTGAATTTTTAATTTCGCGAACGCTCGCACGCGCAAAATTATACGACGCACGAGCTCGCGCGCTCGGGCGTTGTTTTTATCTTTATTTCAACGTAATAGCTCGGCGGCACGTCAAGGAAATTAACCGCGGAATGCGGCCGTCGCGGCCACGGAGGATATTTACGCGGTCGGAGTAGCGGGGAGGACGTGCGCTTGTTAAACATTTTTTAATTAAATCTAAATCGATCGCGCCGCCCCGATGCGTGCCTGCGTTTGGTAGCAGAGAACGTGCGATGAAAAACAGAGAGGCGGGGACAGGAGAGATGCAAGAGCGTTTTGGGATCTTCCTCTTTTTTTTCGACGGACAATTTGACATGCGCCTGGAATATATCACTGACTGATAGAAATTGTGTTTGTTAAATTTTCAAAAAATAGTCAATAAATAAACAAATTTACAAATTTAATTATGTTTAATAATTGCACGTTTAAAAATATAATTTTGCATACGCGTTCAGCACGTGGCTCACATTGATCGAACAATTTTTTGCTCAGTCAATAAACAATTTCACATTGTATGATATTTTTTCTTCTATGTACAAGCGATTACCTCGATGTAGATGCGTTAACATTTTTATTTGTTAGCTCAAAGTTATAAAATCGTTGTTATGATTTTATTGTTTAAAACATCTGTTTTGAATATTACAATAGAAAAAGACGTCAGGTTTTACCGTAACTTATTTTTTACTTTTAGTCTTTGTTACATTATTTGAAGTCTTGTTGGATTTTATTGTGTTATTTCGACTTTTGTGAGAATCGTTAAATATTTTATACAACCCAACGAAGACCGAAAGCAACAAGTTGAATAGCAATAATTGTTGCAAGGAACGCAATGGCTACCATTGTGATCAATCTGACCTAAAAGTAGATCGAATATGTTGTGTGTCAAATGTCAAAAATGACTCCACGAGATATGTACTTTATCAACAACTCTTTGCAAAAGCTGCTTGTTATTACTATAGAATACAATACATTTTTTAATTTATTACTAGTATACAATATAATACATTATTTTGCGGTATTTTTTTTTTCCATTTTCGTAGAAAGACGCCAAATTTGCATAGCCACGTTTTATTACAATCAGATTAATATTAATAGAAAGATCAAAAATTTTAATTTCAGTTGTTAATTATAAAGAATTGTTTTATGCGACATCTCACTTTCAAAAATTTATCGTTTTTATTAAAATTGCAAAAAAAGTTTTATAATTGTGACATCTCTTATTCCGACTTATCTTACAAACAAGTGTGGGAAAGCTCTTAATTGATAACAAAAAAATCTTTTTCTTTATGTTGGTGTTATACAATTCACTTAATTGTAAACGATAAGATATATTTATTTCTATAACGTGTTCCTAACGGAACGATAAATATTGCATATCACATTTTATGAGATATACTTTATATTTGTGATTGGCACTCGCACGGGAACTTTTTTTCGCATCTACTCCTCAATTTGAACCGAGCCAGGCACTTCGAGGGGGAGGGGGAGGAGGAAGGGAAGCATATTCGTCACGGTGGAGCCAGGCAATACCCGACGCGACCGCGCCTTTTCTGCTTACTCTTTCACCCTGTAAATAGGGATGAAAGGGAGTAATTTCCAATCGAGACCGGCTGTGCGAGGGTTGCGCGCCCCCGCGAGTCCCCGGCTCTTCTATCGCCCACCCCGACGTTTGCGCGTAGCGAAACGCCACGAGAGGTTGTTTGAAATGCGCGACGCGAACGACGACGACGACGACGACAACGACGACGGGCAAGTATGCTCTCTCGCCGCCAATGAAAATCGGTCAGCTAATATCGATACTTTGTGGTACGACGTGTGGCAGGTCGTCGTTTGCACGTGTGTACGCACGTAAACAAGCAAATGTGTAGTTTGCGTATGTAAAGTCAAGCGCGAGAATCGAGGTCGCCAGTTAAATGAGACGACGCGATTATTGTTTTTACAGCAAAAGTAAATTTCGCGGTTAGTTTCAAAAGTAAATTATGATAAATTATATGATAAATTGTTCTACTGTGTAAGAATGTAACATTTACTAAATAAAACTGCAACAAAACTATTTACGCGATTTCCTAAAAAATTTTGGGACGCAAGTTTTCCCTTTTTCGTACTATTTAAAATTTATTTCCTAATTATTTCAATTTCGTTCGCCGATCGCGACGCTCAATATGATGTTTGAGCTTACTCGTGCAGACTTAACGTAGCGTTATTGATAATTTTGTGGACCGTCTGTTGCTGACGTATTCCGTAGCGGATGAATGGTCGCGCGGAAAGGAGGCCACGCTCGAAATCTCGTTAATGCGACATCCTAATTTAAAGTTTACGCCGATCTACACGAACCACTACGGTCTATCTAAATTACTAGCCGATTTATCTGCATTGTGGATACAGACAATCGTGTATTATCTTAACCGACCAGTGATGTTCTTTAACTTCGCGTTGCCTGACACAGTTAAAGCGTAAATTTTTATTCATGATTTGTAATTTTCGAGTAGTTTGCTCCCTCAGATAAAGCGTATCTCGAGTCCAGTCGTGAGATACACAAGTTTCGAAAATTTTACATTGATTTTAGATACCGAATTAATAACTGACTTTGTGTGTGTGTGCGTGTGTGTGTGTGTGTGTTTGTGAAATAAATTTATGGAAATGCGATCTTACCAAATGTAGGCAACGCTCGAAACTTAATTGTACGACGAGATCTTCGGGTTCTCGAACCGAGCAAGTTCGTGTTAATTTCCGCGTGGAAAGGAGGACTGCGCAAATGGAGTACGCTTCGACGCAGAATCAATTATATGCAACAATCGAACTTCTCCGTGAAGCGCGAACAGGAGAGACGTATATTCCATAACCAAGGCAGAGAGCTCTTTCGAGTTTCGTTTTGAAAACTTCTCACACTACCGGATCGGATATTTTTTAAATAAAAGTTTTTCGTTAAGATGTTTTTTTTTTTTCTAATGGAAGACCGTCAACAGACATATGTATCTTACATACGTTTTGTATGTTACATAAAATAAAACATTGTTGTGTAATTAAAAATTGTAATTTCCGCGTTATAATCAAGCTTGTTTCCGTTTAAAATATGTGTGACAGAGAAACCGAGCAAAACTTGACTGATCCAACAAATTGAGAGTTCGCAATTAAATTCACCAATGAGTTGCACCGACATATAATCCCCCGAAGATTCAAAGACGCGCGAAATCAAATGCGAGGCGCGAACAATCGGCTAACTGAATAATTAACTCAAGACTTCGCTACCCGCATAAATAAAATCGACGGAACCGCGTCGGATCGAGACGCGCGAAAGGGTTGTCAAACCGCGCGCGAGTTTACCAGTATAAATACATTCGCGAGAGGCGCGCATTGATAGCCCGAAACTTGGTGCGGCAAGTTTCACAGTGAGCGCGAGATCGCACAATGTATTCCCGAAATACAATATATCCCACGACACTTAGCGTCAGCCGTCGAAAACGTCGCACAATAATATCGCGATACGGTCGTGTAACGTTGCAAAGCGCGATTAGATCTTCGTTCTGGGCGCCATGTTACCCCCGGAAGGAAACGACCTCGAGAAGTTCGCCGGAACAGAACCGGCTTGCGAATGTCGTTGCGAGCAACGACGAAGAAAGTTATCGCGATGACGTCAAATGGTGGACGACTCAAAGTTGAAAAAGTGACCAACATATTTTCTTTCTCTAATTATATAAAAATACAAATTTAATTTAATTTATTAAGTGTAATTTAATTAAATATAGTCTCTCGTCGAAGTTTTTTCTTTTGGCTCTTGTGCCGTCAAATAAATCTACACTACTGAATACAGTTTTCTCCGATAAATATTTACTAGGCGTTTTTGTTTCTTTAAATTGATTTTGTAATATTTATATGTAGATTCTATACCATGTAAAAAAATTTCACTCTCTTATTTAATTCTAAGAAAATATTACAAACGTTTGGGGAAACAAATAATTATTATTCTTATCGATGTATGTACATACTGTAAGAAAATATCGAGAATATTTCTAGCAGCTCGTTGATCTGTGTGCGTACTTGCGTGTCACGCAGAACACGCGTGAACTTGTCGAGTAAATACGATTTGACTTACATCGGATCGGCAAATTCGACCGATCTTGAAAGGTAGCAAGTGCGAGTAGAGAACGGATATGGCTCTCGATCTGCTGAGCCGATCATCTCAGTGAGAGATCCAGTCGCGCTCCAAGACTTACAAGTCGGTTTTCATTAATAAAACTGTTCACTGAAGTGTTCTTACAGAGTGGTGTGAATAATTATTACCTCGACCTCAATCCAATTTATTTAATATAATAATCTTACAATACATCGAATGTCATGTTTATCGCGAGTCAATCGAAAAACAGGACTACTCGCCAATTGGATCGAGACCCATCGCTATGCGCGCGGCAACGATGATGACGATGCCGGCGGTCGGTGCTGGGCGATGTTGGTAGTGGTACACTGTCAGTAGTGCAGGCCTATTGTTCGTCAGACACAAAACAGTCGGCGTACAAAGTGGCTGCTGCGTTCGCTTGCGGAGAAGGCGAAGCCGAGGCAAGCCGGTGGGCGATGTGAGGTGGACGGGGGTGGTTCGGCGGAAGGGAATAGTGCAGCGTGATAGAAAGAGGAAGAGATCGGGAGTGAGAGAGAAAGAGAGTGAGAGCGAGAGAGAGAGAGAGAGAGAGAGAGAAAAGGACAGAGAGAACGAGAGAATCACAGTGGTATCAGAGGGTGGGTATTGTCTACACAGAGCTAATCAAAACCAGCCCTTTCAACACACCCTTCCCCTTAGCCCCCTTTGCGACCAACACACGCACAGGATAGGATGTACGCGCAAGATGCGCACACATACGCACGCGTCAGTGCATGCGCGCGACTCCACGTAAATAAGAGAGTAACGAAGAGAACACGAAGCTAAGTCGCGAACGCAAATACAAGCACCGCGACGACGAGCGTTCAAATACGTCATCGTAGACGTCATCTTGTAACAATATACATAGTATTTTTTTTTATAATTTTTTCAAAAAAAAATTAATTGTTATCACACTTGCCACGTTAATTTTAATTTGAAAATGTTTCGGGAAAAATTAAAACGTCTTACGTGTTATTTTGCATAAAAAAAAAAAAAAAACCGAGCCGTAAATTGTTCGCAAACTGTTATTACATTACTTAGAAATTATAGACACTTGAAAGGCATTTAACTGAGAGACAATAACAGTTTCGCCAAATGGAAGTTCATCGGCCAGATTGTGTGACAGTTTAGCGCCGTTTAATAGAACACACGGGTTAGGTTCTCCGCAAGTACGAATGCGACACTCGTAAAGCTTCGTCCGCGCTCGCGGCGATGGTTATGAGGAGACTGATAGAGCTGGATGAGAAAGCCAGATAACGTTTCTAATTTCCGAAACACACACCGCGCCTCCGCTGTGGTCGCAAAACATTTCCTTGAATTTGTTTTCATACGTAGAACATATTTCCAACAGAAATGTTTTTATACAACACTTGCACGTCCCACAACGCTATTTACTTTGTGATTGCGTATCATTCGTAATATATATCCGTATATTTTATACGTAAATTTATTAACATACGGAGCGATATATCACAAATGTGTACACAGTAAAAAATTTCGTACGTCGAAACGTAGAACTTTTCTTGTGTTACAACGGTTTGATTATTACTTCAATCTAAAATTAACATAATACTGATATGTTATTATTTTCTTAACCTTTTCACGTGTTAAATTTATGTTCACATATTAACATTTTTTTGCATGTCATTTAAAAATGAAATATCGTTTAAGTGCTTTTAACACAATGATTTCAATTAATTTTTAGAGATGTCTCAAAGTCAATTTAACATACTAAAAAAAGTTAAAAAAATCTTTAGTCACATTGTGCGAACTAAAATGTTTTATTAACATTTCTTACGAGTTACTGCAACTACTGTTTTGTGTAGTTTTTAATTATTTTATATGTTATTTTTGCATCACGCTTACAGTCAAAATAACAAATATAAATGTAAAGTATTGTGTCAATTATTTGACTTTACTAGTTTGTCAATAAGTGAATCACAACGAATGAGTTATTTTAACTTAAAATTTAGAATGGACCTCCTGGGATATGCAAAAAATCTTAAAATTAACATTTTCTTTTTTACAGTGTATTTAAAAAAACAAAAACAGTCGGCAGAATAAAAGACGATATTTTGTACGAAGTTCGAAACGTTTGTTGAGAGAAAAAATATATTTCGCTTCTATTAAACAATAATATAAAAACATTTTTTTATTAAATTATTTTTTATACATTCTAAGAAAATATTATATAACTGAAAAAAATTTGCTAAATTAGCAAAAAAATCTTTGCTAAGCTTATTTTGTTTTGCCAACAAAACGTTTTGGTGACGAGACAAAAATTCCATTAGACTCAACAAATTTTTCTGGCCGGCTATGTAATAGCGCAAAACTTTTTCTGTGATATCTCTCATACCGATATATTATACATTTCCCAAAACACCCATGTGTATCAACTTGCGCTAAGAAGTATAAGTACAAGAAGAACTTGTTTGCAAAAAGCAACGGTTTTACATCGTGTTATTAAATATTTCACAACGAAAGAATTTTGATTTGCCGCAAAAAAACGGCGCGGAACGTCTTTTTCGAAATATATTTTTTCTCTCGACGAACGTTTCAAATCTCAAAATATGATATGTGATATTTTACTATATTTTAACATATATCGCGCAAAACTCCCGATGTCTTTGCGCGCGATGACAAAAGAAACAACAATGCCGAGATCCCCGCGCGTTGAGATCGATGAAATCTCGCAAAATCGGCTCCGTCGTTCGGAGGGGCTCGACGCGCGTTGTCCGCGAGGTCAGGGAGCGGCGCGCGCGTTTCATAAAGTTAGATGTGCCATTCGTATTTTGCCAAGGGTGGCTGTGGCAGCGGCACACGCCGTAGTGCGGGTTGTATCTCTCTCGAGCGCCTATAATATCCATATCTATATCCTACGTACCGGGTGTCCAATAAATCTATTACCCGCTCCCGTGGGGTTGAAGGCGGCGGCGAGCACGCCGCACAAACGCACGCACACGCGTTCTATGGCGTGTGCCAGCCACCCATATGGAGACGTGCATGAAGGATCGCTCGAATGTGCGTCTATCTTCGTTATGAGTTCCAAGTCGAGAGGGCGCGCTCACGCACACACACATATACACGAAAGAGACGATCGCGCCTTTTCCACATTCTCCACGACGTCCTTTCTTTCAAGGTTGTCCTCTTCACAGACGCCTCCCGAGCGGTATACATATTCGTTTTCGCGACGTCTTGCCGGGAAACGAGCGTATGGAAGTTTCTGTTTTTGTACCTGACCATTCCCACCGTCTGGAAGACGGGCGTCTGTTACGCGCGTCGGTTCTAACATTGAATTACTGAACATATATATGTGTGTGTATATATATATATATATATATATATATATATATATATATATATATATAGATATTTCAGCAGCAGAATTTTTATGATCACAAATGTTTTCCCAACTTATTCTTCTAAACGGTAAAGTTTTTGTCATAGATGTGATTTGTAGACGTTTAACCGTTTCGGTTATACATCTGTTCCAAACACATATTTCCAACGTATCACGAGCAATGTACTAAAAAACCGATACAAATCTATCGAATATTGCAGCGCGGATAATCTCGCTCGACTATCGAAGAATCAATGCGGCGAACGTCGGAGGAAGCCACTTTCTCGGCGATTGTCCCCGGGAAAAACTCGTATGGCGTAGTTTCCGAAGGCGACGATAACCGTCAACCGTGGTTTGCTCCCCCGCAAACTTGCTCCACCAGCAAACGAAGAAATCGAGGACTTTTATCGGGAGGACGGAGGGAGAGAACGCGGAAAGTCGGTGGTGAACAAGACGATCTCTCTCTCTCTCTCTCTCTCTATCTCTCTGCGGGAGGACGGAAGGGCACACGCGATAATACTCGCGACGGAAACCGAGTCGGGACGGGAGGGGCAGAGCGCGGGTCTCGCTCGCTCCGGGAGAATAAAACCCAGAGAGATTGTCATTGCGCTGAAGAGGTCCGGGCGTATAACAATGACAGCGGCTGACGCAGCGCGCCGCGGCTACAGATCATCCCTGGATATTAAAAAGTCGGACTGCGCGATTCTTCCCGTCTTCATTCAGCGCCGGCCACCCGCGGCCACCCCTTTTTCTCTCGCTCGCCCTCCGAACCGATATCGCGAGGGGGCTGCGGCGAGCCCGCACCATCCTGCCTTTCTGTCTTGTGCTCTTGTGAAAACAATGGCGAGCACTTGGCGATTTCGTGTCATCGACTCTCGTGGAAATCGTCGTTTTTCTCCCTCGGCGTCGCGCGAGGTGGGTGGTGTAGTTACGGGTTAGCGAGGGTGGAAAAGGATTCGAAATGATATAGACACGCGAAAGTGATCTTTATATTAAACGATATAAAACGCGCGGCGGAATTAGCTTCAAATTTCCCGAACGAAACAAATGATTCTCAATCACTTGTCAGATTTTTAAAGATACGATTAATAGCTCGAAAGTTTGTGGAGCAAAGCGTTTCTTTCTTCAAGTTTTTCCGCAAAAAAAAAAAAAAAGGAGAAATAATTACCAGATCCGTCGAAGACAGGTTACCAGTTTAGCTATCTCACGAACCACGGATTCTCCGCATAACTTGGACGTAAACGGATATGTTGACAGAGAATGACGATTACGTCGTCGGCTAGGACATCCGTATTGACATTCCCGCTTTCACGTGCGTCTTTGTGTGCGCACGGAGTGCTGATGATGAGGATTTGACCTGCGATGTATCGCGACCAGTGATAAGGATGATAATACGCGCTTATTGCGGCCGATGAGGGAACAAGCGCGTAGGGGCGTTTCTCTCATGGGGATAATTGTGGGTGAAATTTATAGCTTTTACATTGCTCCCGTCGAAGCGTTTTCTTTAACCCTCATCTCTGTGTCGATGCAATCGATAAGGGATAGAGCGAAATTGACGTTATAGATGTTATATATATTAATGAAAAAAAAAGGGTATATAGATATTGATACTAAAAAAAAAAAAAAAAAGAAAAGTGTCACGTCAAAGTAGAAGAAATTTTTTGTTATTAAAAATTTTCAAGTCTGATTTGAAAAACAACAAAGATAATATAAAATAGATAACGTAAAATCGCGCTAAAGCGTTTTTGAAAGAATGGCGAAAGATTTCATCGCGAGGGTGATTATTTTCGAGAGATTTCATTAACGTCATTTCCTCCGACGTGTCGCTTCACTTCCTCGTCGTGAATAAACGTTGCTGGATGAAGCGGCACTGCGGTATCCCCCCCTCCCCCGGTTCTCTCTCTCTCGAGAGAGAAATGAAATATTTCCATCAGATCCGCTACGATAATCCATCTGGCTTGCGCGCGTGCGGCCGCGCATCGCTCGCGATTACCTCTGATGCAGGAATTCATCAGAACGCTACTTATGAAATATTCAGAAACACATTGAATTAATACCCGATTACAGACCGGCACTGTTTCGACTATTCCGTTAATGGTTCCGATAGTGATGTTGCGCGTTTCTGACGAAAGTATCCGAAATCATTTGTCGTTGTCATTATCGATCACGTTTCTACGATAATGCGATACAAGATGGACGGATATAAAGCGAATTTTTCACACAAATAATGTAAGAGTTCCGAGTTGTTTACGCGCATGTGTGATACAAAAATAATAATTTACATACAGGTGTGCGAACAACAAAAAAATAACAGGCGACTTGAAAACGCGATAGAATCTTTTCACTCAAGTGCGTCTAATGCACTAGCGCGCGCGCGTCGGTTACATTAGAATTAAAGCACCTAACGATGTGAGTAACATGAAAGTACGTGTCAAGTTTATAAAATAAAATGTTGCCACACAAAAACTTCGAATTAATCTACCGTTAAGTGAAAAGTAGCTACTAACAAAAATGTTAACAACTGGAAAAAAAAAATCAGTAAGTGCCAATCACTGAAGAGATGCTAACTACAGAGATTCGGTTTCGCTACCCTATATGCTAACTGCAGACAAGTCGCAAGGACACATTCGGCGGGAGCTGCGTCATCGAGCTGCTCGTCAGCGGCTCACGCTTTATCGTTCGTTTTGGAGAGGGAGAGAGAGAGAGAGAGAGAGAGAGAGAAAGGGGATGAAATCGCTCGCGCGAGGACACGAGTCTCGCGAATACAGCGAGCGGTAATCGCATTGGAACATTGAGGGTCGTCGAAAATTCGGTGCAAGAGTGTCGGTCAGAGAGAGAGTGCAGGGGGCACTCGACAACGGGCCCGACGAGGGCGCGGTCCCGGGAGAAGCGGCCGATGCACAACCGCACCGCGTCGCATCCGCATTGCAACCGTGCATCCGTGTTGTTCACGAGAGCGCGCGCGCGCGCGCGCACGAATACGATGTGCGTACATACGGAATCATGCAAATGTGACGCGTGTGTGATGCTCGTGTGGCCCGTGACGTCTAGTGCCCTGCCGATGACGTTTACTGCAACCACGCCCTGTCCGTGCTTGTCCGGCGTCCATCCTGGACAGGCATCGACCTCCTTAATTACCAAGGATTTGGCTAACGATCCGGCCAATTACATCTTTCGCGGCGGCGCCGGCCACCGGGAGGTACGACGGCCGATGATGTTCGTAATTGACAATCGGACGTAGGGAAACGGCCGATTTGGCGGAATTCGGCTTTGGTTACGTCACCCTTGTGTGTCCGCAACCGTTATACCGTTATGTAACGATGCGGGGGTTTTATTGTTTTTGCGTACAACGCTCAAACAACCCAAAATAAACAAATTACATAAATAAATATCGTTGTTTGCGCTAATTTAACATGTTGAAACAAGTTTGAGAAAAAAAAAAACATAATTTTCAAGTTATTACATTTTTGATGTAATTAGTAATTAAACGTGCGCATCGCGTTCGACTCGTGAATTAATATATTCCACGGTTTCGTACGTTAAACGTTGTAACAATGTTAATGCGCGAACTGAGGAGAGATGACGAGTAATAAATAAACGACAGACGCGTGTTATTTGGATTCCCGTACGTCATTTGATCACGAGTCACGATGGACACGTGCCGAGTCCACTTGTATAATTCATATATAAACAATTGCCCGATTGACGAATTGATGCGAAAAGAAGAAAAAACGCGTCCCGTAAATCAACTGAATGATTCACTTGTCGAATTTATTTTTCGCGATACTGAAAAGAATTTTTGCGCGCGATGAACGTGTGGGACACACAATTTTCACACTACGATGGAAAAAAACGTTAATTCGATTTCACGTTGGCGGAGAGACGCGAGATTAAAATACACGCAAAAACATTTATTTCGTTAAAGACCAGAAAATTTTAATTACTCGCAAATACAACTCGAAAGACAAATATAGTTTCGATTTCATGTCTCTTTGCTTTGCGCACAATCTATTCTAAGCGATTTATTTTCACAATCTCAGCCTCGCAAATTTGTTAATATTCAACAATATTCTGAAAATTGTGACAACGTAGTGTCACGTGAGATGCACTCGAGTGGATATTCGCGCTAAAAGAATTCGCACGAAAAGAAGAACACAATCGAGAGCATTCACGTGTGTTTCAGACGATCTCGACGATCTGAGAGCTTTTCGAAGACGGCGCCGCGCTCTTCGCACAGACACTCTTTAAATTTGGGCGCCATTGTCGTGCACGACGAAAGGAAGACGGAAGTCGCTCACTTGGCAGAAGCAGCGATACCGTGTATTATGGGCCGGGCAATGGGCAAACGAGATAGAGAAGTCGAAGAGAGTGGAAAGAGCCGCGCGGTATGCGCGCGACGGACATATAGAGAGCGAGAGACGCGCTCCTCTGCCTTCGGTCAGACCAGAACCGGCCATTGTTCGTTACGAGTGGCTATCTCGCTGGACATTTCCGTACCCGAGTAGTGTACGCTCTGGGCATGCCGTTTCGCCACGGCCTACCAGATATTTTCAATGCTCGAAAGTTCCATCTGTGCGCCGAGCAAGTGTGTCCGACTTTCCGACGAGATTACGCCCGCAAAAATGCGCGCTCGTCCGAAAAAATAGGGGAAGAACATTTCGCTACGTTGCGGAAGGATATGATTCCCGGGCGCAAGTACGCAATTTACGTAGCGCCGTTCGCAAATGGCGAATGTCGAGACATAAACGTCTCGACTACGTGCGCCCACGCTTTTCTTGATAAAACAACCATAAGATATAAAAACCTGAGCGCGCGAGTACATCGAGAACAAAAATATGAGGGTCTATGAAAGAAACAAACCTATATATACACACACACACACACATGAAGTTGCGCACAGCGAGGAGCGAAGTAACTATGAAGTGCGAGCGAAGAATTCACGAACGCGCGCGCATTTATTCGCTCTAGACGATCGTTTATCCAGACACGTCGAAGGTGAAATGGTACCGAGCACTGCGCGCTTTTTTCACCAACGTGAGCCACTGACTCACACTCGATCTCGGTTTTACAAGAAGTTATGTGAGAGATCACACGAACGTATCGCGTTAATCTGCGCCATTTATCGCAATTCTGGCACCGGCCAGCGTAGCCGGTAGCGATGGAGATCTACGGAGATTTTTTTTAAAGTCTCGCGTTTTTCAAAGTGGCGCCAAAAAGTGTTTTTTTTTTTATGACTAATAAAGTATAATTTGAAATAAATAATAGAGAAGATCAGAGTTATGGTAAATTAGACTCTATAGGTCGACTAGAGTTGATTTACGTTCTAATGAACGTAATAATGAATCTTCATATGAAACCGTGGAAACAAACATAAACGTGTTATATATGTGCAGCTCCGTTGCACATGTATCGAAGCGGTCGCATACTGAGCAAGAATTACATGACATTTATTGAAAAATCATGTACATAAGTAAATTGTTTTATCTTTGATTTGTTTTTGTTCTACAGTCACGTAGTAATTGTCCGAGATATTTAATAGTTTTATTTAGATAAGTGTGGCTTTTTTTAAATATAATCTAACAGTTCGTTTTCGTTTATGTCATTATATTCGCACACCGCGTATCTTTTGCAAAAATGAACGTAGCAGAGCTAGTAAGCTATCGGGGTTATTATACGACATATAGAAAATAGAAATGTATTATGTGTGTGTATTACAACTGTAATTTGATCTGTAATCGAACGATGATGATTAAACAGAATACTCTTTTTTTTAATATTGATATCAAAAGAGATATCACTAAGCATGACAAATATTAATATATATATATACATTTAATGAGATCCAATATTTTTAACTCTATTTTGTGTGTGTGTGTTATCTAACTACAATTTTATGAAACTGAGTTTTTATTTACTGAAGAAGTTCTTGTTTTTCATTGAAATTGTTTGTAACACATAGAAGATTTTTATTATTTCTATTTTTGTACAAATGTGTATTTGAAAATATATTAAAACAGATTAATAATATATTTTAAAATATATTTATTCTTAATACAGCAAGCCTATTGTCACAACTTACTTTATGTTGTGTCTAACATATTTTGATCCCAGAACAAATTGACACATTTGACACGAAGTGAAAACATTATTAATTTTTGTATATTTTAGTTATTAGATTTACTTATTATTAAAATATTATTAGATAAACAAATGTATGTAACTGGTATAAGATATATTTAAAAAAATAAATGTAGTGTCTCGGGTTTGTCTATAAGAGTTCAAAAAGAAAAACTATTCTGTCTCTGTGTATGTGCAAGTTTCAGTGATTTATTTAAAATAAAAATATTTTTTGCTTTTCAAAGTTACTAAAATTTCCAATATGCAATGAAGACGGAACAAAAGATCAGAGAAGAGCGACATACATTTTCTCGTTAAGAAAAATTCAGGGGAAAAGTAAAGTTCAATTTAATCTCATTAAAAGGTGAGTTCGTTCCCTCGATGTAATTTTGAAGATTAACGCACGCTAATGATCCACGAAGAATTCACGATTTGCTTATAATTACGCGGAGGAAGATTATAAGTTTTCATTACGTGAAAAGTTCTTTCAAAAAAAAAAAAATTCTTTTGTTACACAATGAAAATAAGAATTTGAAATTTATTTAGAAAAAATAAATTGATATTTACAATCGTTTTATCAAAAACAAGAAGAATAATACTTATGGCAAGAGAAAGCACATAACATACGTCAATCGGAGAGAAAAGAAGAAAACAAAATTGCAGGTCACAGAGGACAATCTGTCAGAAACCGACTACTCGTAGAAATGCGATTGATTATGATTTATGGCGAAGTGTTGCCGGACGAACGATTTCGGTGCGTCTTGTGATACGGAAAATTTAATTTGTTGGGGGAGAAAAGTGTGCGGCGAGAGAAAGAAACCCCAAACGCTTACGGGAGTTTGATCAGACCTTCACCGACTCCTTCCGTCGAAGGTTTCGCTCGATTCTCTTTTCTCCCGGACACGTAACCGGTTTTTCTCCGATTTCGTATCAAAACGATTTTTCCGAGAGTCAACAAGGCGAAAGTTCGTCGATCTTGCGAAATTACGCGGACGATAGTATATATATCGCGATACTTCGCAGGAGCCTTTCTAATAAAGTGTCTTCGAACCGGATTACTACCGGCGACATAATGTTTCTGAATTCATACACAAAACGACTATAACCGCGTACACATTGACATATTTATCGCGCGCGAGGGTTGCCCTACCGTAGGGCTAAAGGCTCAGACATTAATTAGCAAGGCGGAACTAATTGCTCGATCCTTCGAATATTATGAATTAGCCTTACCGCGTGTAATTCACCCGACTAAATGCCGCGAATAAAGCGCGTCGCGGTGGTATTAATATTTCATTTCGGTCGACCCGCTAAAAGTGTGTTCCATTTTAATTAATAATTCAGACGATTTATCTTGTCTACGTAGAGCGATATCTTCGGAAACCAACACACTTCGAACGTTTGTAAGAAGAGGAATTAAGTCTCATATGTAAAATTATATCTATTTTACAAAGATATTTTTAATCTAAGATAGAAATTACAAGCAATTCGCGCGAACCCCAAACGCGAGATGTTTTTTGTCAATGAATGTACTCGAAATTAATTTTCTATAAGTTTCGACTTTAATCCAACTTGTGCCATTGGTGAAATACATCTACTATAAATGTGAAGAATGTTTGTTGTCTTATTTAAAGAGACTGTTGTTGTGTTCTTCTCTGTTTATACGCGTCTTTCCGCCAGCGTTAAAAAATCAAAAAGCTAACGCGCGATGAGGGATGATCCGCGAGATTCGCAATGAAACATTTTATCGAAAAATCAAAAAAGATAGTTTATTTTACTATAAGAGAAAGTTTTAAATATTTTTTAACTCTTGTGTCAATAACCAACTTTACCGAAATTGTTCAACACCCGGGGTACCCGAATATTCATCTGCCATTTTCCTCGAATAAATATTTTGTAGTACGGGAAATTCGTTCTTTTGGAATTATACTCGATGCAATCCAGAAGAAGAGCCAGAAGACTTTTTTTTAGTTATATAGACTATTCTAATTTATACAAAGAGAAACCTTGAAAGAAACTTTCCAACTAGCAGGACTCGGTCGGTTTCAAGTTCTAACGTACTGTTCAAAATTTGCAAACAGAACATAAAGAGGAAGAGCTACATGCGCACAATGTACAAGTTATGAGGCACTACACTAGAAAATTGGCAGTCGAAAGCGTTTTTGGCAGGCAAATAAATCAAGTTGAAATTCCTTCTCAGAATCAACCATATTTGGATCATTCAGGCGAAAAAAAAATTGTTGGTTCTTGTCATATCTGCTATATGACAGCTATACGAAAACGAAGAAAAACTAGAAAATTGTGTGTACAGAATGTCTAAAACTTATTTATCTGTAATAAACATACAATAACGATGAAAAAAATGCAAAAACTGTTTATAAGTAAATAATTATCATTGTTTTTAATTCAATAAATATTAATTTTATTTATTTAATAATTTCTGTCATTATACATATTTAATATTGTTTAATTTATTGAATAAATTCAGATAAACGTTATTTTTATAAGTAGAAAAGTGGGTATCCCGGTTATTGAAATCGACCATGTGAATTTTGACGCAAAATTTTTCACTTTTGGATGTAAAAAAAAGTAAAAGCATATTTCGATAAAAAAAGAGTTAAACTGCGACGATCCGGACGGTTTTGACAAAATTTTTACGGAAACGTATAAAATTTTGGAAAAAAGTGCTCAAGTGAGCATTCGGTTATTTACATAATTTTTAATAAAATAGATTTCTTTTCAACAAATTATTTTAGTTTTTAGATCGCAATATTTTTCTGTTTTCACAATATTCAGTGTCTAGATTATTTTCTTTGCGAAAAGTCATTTACAGTAATTTACGATTTTCAATTCGAGCCAACAATCGAATCGTCCGCAAAATTATTCGTCGCAACCGACAATATTTCGTTTCCGCTAGACTGGTGTAAAGCAAGGTCGAGATCTTATTCAATATTAAGAACTCGCTGCCACTGTAGACTGGACAATGCTTCTCACTATCGCAGCTGTCGACCTGGACGAGCACGCCAATTGATACTCCGAAGGACTCGCGAATAGTTCCCATGGGACTCGCGCGCCCTTTTCTTCGCGAGTCCTTTCGACGATCCTACCGAATTAATTTCGCACTCCCTTGTCTTGCCTGAAAATGTAGTAAGAGAATTGCAAATATCTAAAAAACATTATCTCGCAAAATTACTTGAAAATTTTATCTGGAGATATTTTCAATAATTGAAAGCTGTAAAAAAAACTCTTTATTTATAATAGAAAAACAAACCTACGAATATATAAGATACTAGTAGGAAAGTAGCCAATTCGAGGCAATAAAACCAGATCTTCGAGTCAATAAACTTTTTTATTTTTGTATATTTTAACAAAGAAGACCCAAACTAAGGGTCGTGACCTTTGTTAAAAACTATACAAAAATAACGTATACCAACCCAAATTACAAGGTTTTTGAAAACTTACGGTAAGGTTCGTAGGTGTAGGAAGAACTCGGTCCATCAGTCGCGCATCGCCCCGTCGACCACACGCGAAACAAAATCTCGATGACAACGACTCGAAAAACATACCGAATCACTAACTAGCGCGACGGCCACCGATAGACTGAGCTATATCCTTTACAACGTTACTACTCTCTCCGAAAAACATTTCCCCACCGACGTCTCAACATATCGTGCGTAAACGTCGCAAGAATGTCTATGTCTGTTATCTAAACAATTTTATTCCAGAGACATTTTTCTAATAATTGATCTGTGAAACAAATCAATGTTTTATTTGTAATAAGGAAAACAAATTTACGAATATACAAGATATTTTTGTAAGATTTTATATCGATTAACTAAGACGCGCACGGCGAGAAACGTGGACGTATATACAACGGTGTCGATAAACACGGAGGAACAGAGAGAATGACCATTTTATTAGCGGCTGAGTAAATGGCGGTTAATTTAACAGCTTGGACGTTTAATGATCGATTCGCCGGTTTCACGCACTGGCGTCTCTTCATCGAGGGTTTACCCTATAACTCTCCCAACGCGTACACTAACTCTAAGCGTCGAACTAAACGAATCGCTAGCGCTTAATCCGTCGATTAACGGCTAGCCGAACCGATCTATTAGCTTCGTCGCGATCTATTGCTACGATATTGCAACTAACATCGTATCGTGCGATAAATCATGACGCTAGGACAATATTTAACGTGTCAGAAAAAAAAGTTCGAACAAAGAAGATTTCGCAGAAAAAAAGATAATAATACAAACACGTAGGAAGAAACTGGTTTATAAGTTTTTTTACGAAATTAAATTTGTGTATCGCATTGCGATCAAGAAAATAAAACATCGCTGTTATTGCTTGTAGTCATAATTTTGCGCGAACGTTATGCGACACGCCAATGTCACAATCGGTCAGAAAGCGATCGTAAATCGCGCGGAGAGAAATAGAAGACGGCCTCGGGGTGAGAAATGTACATATCGGCCCGCGGGTATAGATATATACAACCACCGGTGTGTGGGCACATCGCGCCAAGATGGACGATAATCGTCATTCTGCCGGTAAAGGGGCACTCAGCTCGCCGCAAATGCATGCAAAGAGACCCCGATGCACTCTCCATAAAATCCCGTGTTATACGAGATCACTTAGGGCAAGCCCTGCCCTAACGAGCGCGCCGTTATCTTACCAGCCCCGCTCTTAATCGCGCTTCTACCAAAGCGGCGAAACTTCGTGGACTCTTCTTCATCGCATTTGCGCCGTCGTCGTTCGGTCGCGCAATTCACGCGGCACGTTTTCAACGCCGAGCCGAAGTTACCACATGGTGTGACTCGCAGCTTTGTTGAAGACTTAGGAATATTTCGAGCGGTGCCGACATCTTGTAATATCGGTTGTAAAATCGCCGGGTCTCGCGTTATTAATGCACATTATATTCGAGCATTAACATGTTTCCACCGCGCACCTTGTCCTGATTGACTCTGTAATTATTAATAAACGCAATCCAAGTTAGCAGACGCGACCGGGAGCGATGACGGGAGCGTATCGAGGTAAACGGCGCGTCGAAGGACCTACAGTAGATTAAACTTGAGTAATTTTGGAGATTTCGTCGGGGGCGATTAATACGAGAGGCTGACCGATTATTAATTGGTGATTAATTTCAAATCGCGCGGATTCCGTCGTAAACACAAGCTCTGGGAATTGCACAGGCGCCCTGTTCCGACGCACTAACATTAGTCATTAATGAGGGTGGTGTATCACACGCTCTCGGCGAATATCTGTCTGAGAAATGGCTTGTGTAAAACCGGATCCGATTAAAATTTATAGTTCTCTAGAAAATTAGCACACACTTGTTATATCCCTACGGAAAATAAAAATAATAATTACAAGTATGTTACAATTATATTTGAAGATAAAAAATATAAAATTAATTTCTTCTATTTAAAAAAAAAAAAAAAAAATGAGAAACACACATTTAAACATTGTTTCCCAATTGTTGTTATTATAGGATTTTGCGTTCAGCTAATTGTTGTTTTGGAAGTTTGTTCGCTCGAAACGCTGTTTAACACCGATTTTAATTACTTTTTCCTAGAGGATTTTATTTCTTCGGTTTTTTATGTGTCATTTTTTTTCCGGTGTGTACTTGGCGTGTCGCGCGACTCGAAATTTGTTTGCCTTGTTTTACGACGGGAACAGGTTGCATCGGCTGTCTTATTGGATTCCGACACAATCACCGGGAGAATGAGATACACATGTGCGCGAAAAAGTATAGATCTATCGCGCGTATATGTCAGATGTCTACATATATATACATACATATCCGTCTACGTGCCTTCATTTGGCTTTTATACCTTTACGTTCAGATTCGTATATACACTTCAAAATATCAATGATATACGTAAATTAGATTGTCACAATTCTGTCGTAACACACACTCAAACTATTATCATTTTTATTATTAAATATATCGAGTCTTAAATAAATCTTTATTATATTAAAAAAAATCGAGTTATATACTACATCACATTGTTATCGTTATAACATTTCGATGTTATAACGTATTCGATATTATCATTTTTAAATTATTACTTGTTGTCAAATCTTCACACAATTATTATCGAAGCGACCAATGACGAAACACACAATTTGAGGAAACTATTTATTTTTATTTAATCGAAGCATCACTTTCGGCACGCTTCTTCCGCAACGCGTTATCAGAGATACCACTCATCCCCCGTCAATTCCCGCCAGCGGAAAATACAATCGTGCGGGGACAGAAGAGTGGCAGGAGGTAAAAGGAAGGCAAGGTAAGTCGAGTAAGTGGAGGAAGGAGGCAGCGCAGGACGAATAGCAAGCAGCGTCTCGTGGGAGTGTGCACCAGGTGCCGGGTTAACCCCTGCGGCTTAGATGTCTTTAGGCGGCGGCGTTACCCTGTCGCGCCGTAACCAGAAGGTGGTAACCAATCGGTTTGTAAGGTCGGGCTGGGGTCGGGCTAAGAAATTTTCGAAGGCGACGGAAGAACGAAGACGGAGATACCGTCTAGACGGACGCGAGTGCGTGTTCCCTTACGTGATCGAGAAAGTCATTCTTCTTTGGGGATATCTTGTGCGGGATGATCCGCGACACTACGGATAATCGCAACGCTGCCGATACTTCGCGACTGTTTTAACGAAAATACAAACCGGCATATATATATATATATATATATATATATATATGTATGCATATTTGTTTATCATATATTCTTTTGAAATTTTAATTGATTTGATCACACACATACACACGCGCACGTTTTTACACTCTTGCGATCTTTATCATGTGATAGAGAGGATGCACTTTCAAGGTGGCGAAGCTTTGCAACCGCTCAACGAGAAAACCGCTACTGGAAGGGAAAATAGAGAAACAAGCTCCGGAACACGTTCGCAGCGACGATGAATTTTTCAGGGAACGCCGTGCGTCATGAATTATCCGCAAAGTCATCGTTTCGAGGTTCAAAGCCGCGCGCAGTAAAACAGCGCATCCACGCCGATGAATTCTTCAGTGAAATTCCATTTCCGCGACCGTTAAGTCTTCACGGCGCGCTCCCACGTGACTCTTAAAAACGACGAATAAAGTGGCGCTTCTGAACATTAAAAAAATAAAACAGAAACGAAAACAAATGCAACAAGGGCGAAAGGTAAACGGCAACTGCTTGCGTCTACGTGAACGGAATGAAAACCGCGGGGTAATGGTTAATAATCTGGACCGCGCTTGTTTATGACGTCGAGCCACCGACTTTTGTGTTTACTCCCTTTCAATGAATTCTCGTCGCTCCCCCACACCCGAGTTATCACACTCGGCTCGCGCTACCGCTATTAATTGTATCGCCGTGATATTTAATGTTTTCGACTCGCGACGAGTTTGTCTTTAATCATTTTGTTATTCCACTCGTAACATTTTGCAATTTCGAGCAATCGCTGTTTCACGCGTTTCATTTCCGTTTTTTTCGATATCTATTTCATTTTTCGCGTGAAAAATGCACGCAATGCAACAAATACGTAACATATCGCGTTTGTCGAAGAAATATACGGAAAATTGAATAGTGCATCGCGGGATTAAAGAATAATGCCATCCGGCTCCGTCGGGTGAAGGGCTCGGCTCCGCAACCCGTCGTTGTAAGGGGACTCGGCGCGGTGAAAAGGGAAGGTTTCGCGGGGGATGAATCCCCCTGGCCGCGGAGCGCGGGGTGCATCCTTGCAAGCGGGTCGCGTGCGCGAATTCGGCATCGACGGCCCCGACAAGCTTTCACCTGCATTTTCCACCTGTCCTACCGGGGCGTCGCTCTTCCTGGCTCCACCTACAACCCTCCTAGCAACCAGCGCGCCCGTCCAACGACGTCACGGGCTCCCGCAGACTCCCATTGGCCGCGTCGTATCGACGCGGCCGCGAACCCGCTGCCGTCGCCGCCGCGTTGTATTTTATTATTTTACTTACCTACCTTACGGCGGCGACGGCGAGGATGCATGCGTTTTCCTTTTCTGTGTTCCTTTTTTTGCGACACTCTCACGACGACGCGAGGACTTGTGCACGCGAAGACCCCCTCCCCCCGCCCCACCCTTCTGCCCCCCGGCCAGGAGGGAGAGGTCGCCTTGCTCGTATCTTCGCCACGAAAATGCAACCCCGACCATTTTTCTTTTATTCCGCAGGCTTCGGCCTCCGCCTCCGCCCGTGCGCCGTAGCTCGGAGAGAACGTTGGGAGTCGGAGGAGGGAAACGCAGACTCTCCTCTTCGTCCTGGCTCGGCAGCCTTTCCCTGGCTAGTAGCCTTGGGCCGCAAGAATGTCCCGTGGATCTTCGATAACGCGTGGGTGTAGCTCGGAATCCCGGTAGGATCGATAGTTACTGTTCCAATTTTCCTTATCCCTAACGTAGCACACGACGCGAGGTAGAACTATAGTTACACAGACGCGAGGTAGAACTATAGTTACATTTTCTCCATCTCGGAGAAGCCCACTGACTCGGAGAAGTTAAATCCGCCATTTTTCCTTCTTGCGATTCTTCGCTCGTTCGGTGAACGAGACGAATGGATGAACACGTCCGGGAGAGAAACGATAAATAGAAGCTCTAACGATATTCTCCCGAAACCCGAAGAGCGAGGATATGTATCGATTCAATCGACCCCAAGGTCCGCTCCTTCGTAATCAAAAATTCATCGACCGCCAGGGATTCCCCGTCGCGTCCCCGACCTCATTCAGTCGCAATGACGGCGGAGAAACAAGCGCAAGACTTGGATGGGATGTAACTCATCCGCGCGACGGTCAACAGAGTCGATGCTGTCGACGCGATGATCAAGGATCGGACCAAGTTAGCCCGCCTGCTCGTCGTCGTCCTTGGACTTAGCCGTATTCCACGTAGAAGATCGGGCTATGGAAGCACGTACGTCCGTATTTCGTCGAGGAAATGCCCGCCGCCGGCTCTTTCTCTCTCTTCTCATCCTTTTCGAGTTTGCGGTAAGAGGAAGGAGAAGGGGGAGGATTAAGGGGCCTGAAAGACAGCCGGCGGAGAGGCGATAGAAGAAGAAGAAGTTCGCCGGTGGGTTGGCGGCGGCAGACAGGTTGGTACCGGCGGTGGTGTCGTGTTCACATACACACACGTTCACGTTCTCACGTAGCATACACACACATACACGCACATACAGCACACGCCACGTACACACGTGCGCTTTTAGCACATATGGGCGTATCACCGAAGGCGCGCTGCAACTTTCATGCCAAGCGAGACGGTCGGAAGATGGCTGCCGGGTAACAGCCAGCCGCGAATAAACCGGCGAGTGCTTTCGTTCGCCGCCGCTCGAAGCTACGGCGGTCGCACCAGGAAAATCCATTTTCGATTTGTTCCGCGTATCCCTTTCCCCTCTTTCCCACGCTGTTTCTGCTGCAGCACCGGTTTCTACCGCGGGGGGTGTGTGCGTTTTCTTCGCGATGGCGGCCGCGATGGTGCTTTCCGCGAAGCAGCGAAAAAAATTCGGTGCTCGGGTTTGTATCTCGAAGAAATTTTTAAGATACGTTTCATAAGAAACCATATCGCGAAAATTCGCCCGCGGTCCTGTTTTCATAATAACCGCGGGGCTCTCTCTCTCTCTCTCTCTGTGTAACTGTCATTGTCGATGATGCACGTACGGGCAAGCCTCGCCCCGCGATGCGCGTTATGCAATCTTGCGCAATGTTACGTAAAGGGCGGTATGATTGGTTGTTGCGCAATTCCGTATCAACTGCGTTAAGAATATAGCAATCGCGAAGACGCAACAATTTATTGTATTTGAGTGCGCGGGAAGTGTTTTTTTTTTTTTTTTTTATTTCAGGCACGGAATCTTAATTCAGTGGGGAGAGGAGGGAGAATATATTATTTTCTCGCATTATCGCATTGCGTTGTATATATATTCTCGCACACGTTATTGAAATTATTTGTTTACGATTATATTTTTAACGAGAAAAAAGAGCACACGTTTTTTTTCTTATCTTTTGCATCGGTTCTTTTTTTCTTATCTTTTGCATCGGATCTTCGAATATTTAGTTGTACGGTTAATTGCGTTTGTCGGCAGTAGAAGAGATTTAAAAAACGTGGTTACTTCCTCCCTCCCTCCTTACCCCGCCGAATTAAGATCCGTGATAAGCCAACAATCAATAAGGCACGTACACACAATTCTTCCGGGATTAAAACTCGTCTTCTCGTCTATCGAAAATTGAATCTTTCGCTAAGAACCCGGGCAAATGGAAGCCCGTGAGGAATACAACGAAATCAGCGGAACCCCTTTTTTCCGACGCAAGGCAAAGATTTTTCGCGTTGTATTTCCTTAGCAATTCGATTATTAATACAAGAAAATTTCAAGTTTCGTCATTTAGCGTCTTGTTTTCTCAACTATTATATCGATACGATGCAATCTAGCAAAAAAAACGACAAAACATTAAATTTTTCCTCAGCAACTTAATTATTCATACCGATAATTTCAAGTTTCATCATTTTGCGTTTCTTGTTTCCTTAAATATTGCATCGATGTTACGACCTAACGAAAAATTAAAAAAAATATTACATAAAGCAAATAAAAGAAAATATATTTATATGAAAACAATAAATAGTAATATCGACGTTGATATTAAAACTATGAAAATTGTTCAAACATAATATATAGGACTTTAATTAGAAACAGATAAATTATATGGCAGTTTTTAATGTATTTTACTGTATATATATTTTACGGTTACAAATATATATATATATATATGTATGTGTATAATATCATATACGTATATGTATAGTTACATATATCTATAGTTACAAGTAGTTGTTTTGCAATAAGTTTCACATACATATTGTCGATGCGTATTATCAATTTATGCATAGTACACTTTACGCATAATGAGCCAAATTAAGTATAAAACGATAATCTCGATCAGAAGCGCGTAGAGAATAATTTGAGTTTAATCGGCCGATGTTTTTTCTGAAAATTTGCGTGGCGCGTCTGCGTCGTGTGAAAACTTGGGGCGTAATTTTCTCGAGAGAAGGGACTTTGCGTTCGCGAAAGTCCACAGTCTTACAAGGACTTAGCGGCGCGGGAAAATCTACTCGCGCGCGAATGTACATTGTTATTTATTTTCTTCAATAAATTCCGCGAGTTGGACACTTTAATCCGCGGGAATCTCCAAGTGCCTGTCAGTTAGGCTCGCGTACTTATTACTACTTAAGCGTTTTAATGGACAAGTTATTATTCTGATATATCGGATTTTAAGCTCCCTCTTTGGCTTTGCTCGCGCCAAACCGCCAGAACAACACCTCGCACGGTGATATCCGTCAGTCTTCATTGACTCGCGATAATTAATTAAAACGCGTCAATGCGAACCAGGTTTTACTAATTACAAAGTAGCGCAGAAAACTTTCGGGTTCGCAAATTTATACAAATACAATTTTTTTTTTAATTTAAAAGATTTAATCTAACTTTTAAATTTTTAACTCAATAAATTATTAACAATTTCAGTCAAATTAGAACTCACGCACAAGGCTCGAAACTTCCAGATGCAAAAGCAGAAAAAGCGTCGCCATTATTTCCTTTTTTCGTCTGTATCGCGTCTGAAACTACTCTTTGTGCGGAAAAATGGTAAATTTCGAGGACGAATAATTCTGAATGCGCACGAGCCCGCATAAAACGATACGCACCCGAGTTTTGTACCCTCTGCGCGACGTGAATTCGCGCGCACTAGCGGTTGGCGTCGCTCGTGTGCCCTCTTTTTCAGATTTCGCCGCGGGAACTCGGTTTTGCATGAAATCTCGTCGCTACGTGTGTAATCACGAAAAGGCGTCGGAAAAAGACGAGGATGAAACCCTTAAATGTGTCGTTCTACGACGTTGTCGGATACTGATAAGAGTACTGCGACGTTGTCAGCGCCAACAAAGATTCCGGAGAATATAGGGGATGTGTTTTTCTGAACTCTCGTAACTCTCACACGCGTGAATACTTTTTCTATTAAATATTGCGTATCACAAATATCATCTTTTAATGCTGAACTCGATAACTATTCGCAGACACTATTTAAAACAATATGTTCGATATGTTATAAGAGAGAAAAAAATTCGAACGAGCGACATTAAAAAAAAAGTGATAACATAAAACTTCGGGACTAAATACAACACGAAAACATTTCGATGTGATAAGCTGCAATGACAAAAACTTTCTTCGCATTTATCGATGCAACTTTTTGACGCGCGATTCCCTTAAAAACCTTAAGTATCGCCGTAGGGCGCAGCCTAGTGGAGGGGGGATGAAGCATCCATCGGGGAACGATCCCATCCAGTGACGACGGATTGCTTGTTCCGCTATTTAAAAGTGTCCTCGGTTTAGCAGCAGGGTAAAGTTAAGGCCCGCGCGTCTCCTCGGGCCTCGAGCCGATCGACAATAGCGCGCCGCGGTCGCTTTCGTCGTCTCGGCGAAAGTGGCGCTGTTTAATATTAATAAGCCGGGGCGGCTCTGCCCCTGGCAGGCACGTAGATGCATATCAGACCTGGCATTACGAAAAGACGGCACCCGCGTCGGAAACGGACCGGCACGCGAGACTTTTTTTTTCCCCGCGATTTGAATACTCGCTGCGCGTCAGCGTCTACTCGCAAAGCGGATATCTCTATTCGGTCGCGACTCGAGAATGTTCGAAGATCTTGTATACGTGCGCGATTTCAAGACTCTATCTCTCTGTAGGTAGATTCTTACGACCACATTTATATTTGTCGCGTAAAGTTTACGTAAATGATATTGTAAAAATCGTCGGCGTATATTTTCTCTAGGAAATAATCGGCTTGGAAATTCTGCAGCTTGTTTTATTTTTTTTTTTTAATGAAAAAAAATCACATTTTACGATAATTTCTTGTAATCAAGTATATTCGTTTTAATTTTTTATAAATACCTGCGATCGACACAAACATACTAAATATTTAATTAGCCTGATCGCACACACATGAAATTTGTGAGCGTTTTTTTTAAAAAAAAAAAAAAAAACAGCAACGATAGAGAAAATTACGGTACAAAGATGAGTGCATAGTTTCTCCCGATGGTGTCATCTCGCGAAAACCCGCCGTCGTAGATCCAAGTGAAAGAGGCTCATAAAATGTTAACCGTATTCTAAGCGCTTTAGCGTGCGAGTGCATTAAAGCCGGCTCCTTTTAACCAACCTCGAACGATTGATCGAGTAATTATCGACGGGAGCGAACTTATTGGCACAATTTCTTTTATCACCGCGATCCCAGGTGCATCCCTTAGCAAAGAAAGGTCCTCGTGCGTCGCGAGAGGGCAACGAAGGGGAGGTAAGTAGCGCAAAATGGAAGCAAAAAAAAAAAAAAAAAGAACAGAGCACAAGAGAGGAGCATCAGCAAGCAAAAGAGAGAGGGAAAGGATCCAAGAAAGAGAAATACACGGCGAAAGAGAGAGAGAGAGAGAGAGAGAGAGAGAGAGAAGATAGAGAGAAAATAGAGTACGATGGAAAGCGGTAGGAGACGGGAAGAGAGCAGCAGTTTGTAACCGGAGCTCAAGAAAGAGAGAGGAGACTCAGCATCGGAGGGGAGAGAGGTACGAGGCGAAGTGGAAAAGCAAGCGAACGAGCGGGACGAAGAGAGAGAGAGAGAAAGAGAGGCAGAGAGAGACGAGACAATGAACGGGGGAGTTATCTGTAATGGAATAAGTTGGCAACAATGGCGTATTGTTTGGCGGGACGGTCGCATCGTCGTCTGTTGACGGACATTATCGCCGGACGTTGCGTTTCCGGCGCAACCGGGAACGTCCTCGTCCCGTCAGAAGACGACGTGTCAAGCGGCGTGATTCCGCGCGTTCGGAATGTATGCCACGCGTACCGCCGCCACCGCATCGCGGCGTCGCGTCGCGGCACTGCCTCCGTAGCCGCATAGCGCTTGCTGCCAGAACAGCAGCAGCATTCAAATTCGCAAACACCAAGCGCAGCCAGCTATCGAAGCAGCCACACTATGGCACGTTGCGAATGAAACCGCGAACCACTTCGCTGCTTAAAAACGCGAACGTAAGTCGTATGCTTTTGTCAGTCATACGAGTTTCACGTTTGACTTTTCCCGGCGGATCGAAAAAAAAAAACAAGATTTCGTTCATTTACTGAAAAGTAATTTGGTGTATATAATTTTGTTATTTTTCTTTGTTTTAATCCGCGCGACACTGACAAAACAATAAATAACAAACTTCAATTGCTGGATTTGTAAATCAATAAATAAATGGATAAAATCAATTTTGAAAAAATACAGAGATTTCGTGAAACTTTCTTGAAACGCGCGCGACCATATTGCGTATTTGCAGCGCTTCTGTTGTGCGCAAGAATCGCAGAGTCGAATAAATTTGCAGAATATAAGTGCGTTTATCTTGCTCCGTTATTGCGCGCAGAATTAATTCGTCAGAATGTGAAAGCGGAAGGTAAGCGAGAATAATTTAAGTAAATCAAGAACAGCTGTCAAGATCGCGGTGAATTCGAAACCGTTCGCGGATACGTAATACGACCGCGGGGGCGCTTTGGTACGACGCGGACGAGGGTGTGGGATCGCTGGTGTCTTGAAGATTCATCCCTTAACACGGTAATACCACAAACAGACACCTCGAGAGAGATTAAGGCGGCAATCCTTTGCCTTGAAATCTTAACAGTTCGCTTTTCTCGCGTAACGACACGCCGGCTGAAATCACTTTAAACTGTCAGCGAGATCCGATCGCGAGATTTGTTCTTGATCTATATAACTTGTATTTAACATCGCTCTAATAAGCGAATGCGAGAAATCACTGTCTATTTTAAATTGTTTTCAATCGATTTCGAACGTCAATATTTACATTGTACAAATCAGTTTCTTCTTCAGAAGATATTGTATCCTAAGACAGTCTGTTATATATACAAACCGAACGGGGAGCAGTTAGTAGTTTAGACTTATTTTCGTATTTTTGCTGTTTGGACAGGTAAACAATTTTTCAAAATAAAAGAAAATAATAAAAAAAAAATCGCTGTCGGGTCTCAATTTTCTAAGAATTGAGCAATTAATTGCTTAGTAAACAATTGTTTACTATTATCTCGATTATAACATTGCATCGTCTATATGCAGTTGAAAAGTGTTTAATACACAAAAAAAGACAAACAGAGATGGAAATAACAATCAAAGAAATGTAATAAAACTACGATTCAAAAACCTGCAATAAAAAACAATCTAAATTACATTTAAAGATATAACTGTTTTCACATTCTTTTGTTCTTGCTTCTCTATTGACACATTCTGTGCTTGATATCACTTGCATCGGTAACAGTAATCACGATGTAAAAGACATTTATATTTTCTTTTGAACAATTTTGAGCCAAAGTGTGAAGATATAGATCGAGTCAATCTGAACAGAAAAGTCACGTGTATAACATTTTGCAAAATTTGCAATAGTTTTATTGAGTTATTAATTAATACACATTTGACTCAATAAGCGCTCTGGATAAGCCAGACTCTGTAGCTGATTTTCAATTCCGTAGAAAATCAGCTGATCGCTGAAGAAGCTGTGTCGCACACCGCTTGTTTGTTTACTTTTCTTCTTTCTGTTAAGAGATCGCATGTGTAAGCCATTTTTCTTTACAACCGAAGATCATACGCGTCTACAGAGAATCTTCGCTTTCGTTGAATCGCATTTATTAAATAATTACTCAATAAATTTTGCAAATTTTGCAAAATAACAAATAACTTTTCTGTTCAAATTAACTCGGTCTAACTCTTGATTCACACTTAAGCTTGGTCAAAATTTTTCGGACATCCTGTACACAAGCAACTCCAATGCTCTTTTAAAGCCGCGTATATCGCAAATCTCTCTTACGTCATTTGAAAATCGATCGTACAAAACGATCTATATGTAGAACGTGATAATTGTTCGCGAGGCCTATTGTATTCTGATAAATCAGGACGAAAAAAAAAGAAAAAAAAAAATACTCCGAGTATCGCGATGACTGCGGCGGTGGAAAGCCGCGAGAAGCACACGAGGAAAAATTATCCGGAACGTCCTACAAATGGCTTTCTATCTCGTATGAGCGAGGGAATCCATTCGCGACCCAAATTGCTACGTAAAAAAGACCGGAAGAAAACTGTGTCTCAGGCTGTTCGTCGAGAATACGATTTTTCTCTCGATGTTAGGCAGAAGTGAATGGCGAAATTACCGCGTGAGCGCAGCCGCGAGTACAACCCCCTTCCCTCCTCTCCCTCCCCCCCCCGGTCTGTTGTCGCCGTGGTGAGCTGCATCCGCAGCTCGCTGCAGCTTGATCTTCTCGTAGCTCGAGAGACGAGCTCACAAAGTGAGAAGAAGAGAAGGACATAGAGAGAGAGAGAGGGAGAGAGAAAACTGGATAGAACTGGAGTGGTGCGTGTCGCCGGCATTACCGGCCCTCGGCGTAGGTGCAAAGCGGATTATAAAGGAGTTAAAAGTATTAAAATCACGATGTATTTTAGCTCTCGCGATGTTGTGTTCTCGGTGACGTTCCCGTTCCCTCCTCTAGAATGAGACAGGCAGACGGAAAGAGAGAGAGAGAGAGAGAGAAAAAAAGAGAGAAAAAGAAAGAGAGGAGAGAAAAAGAGAGAGAGAGAAAGAGGGAGACGAAAGACGAGAAAGTCGAGTGCGACGCGAAGTAAAGGGACAGAGAGACGCCGCGAGGGATGCTCGGGGGACAAAAAGGGGGCCGAAGAAGGGAGTGGCGGGCGGGGTACGAAGCCGAGAGGGTACGGAGTGTATAAGTGCTCCGCCTGCAGAGAGACGCGAGAGATGAAAGGCGCGGCGCGCTCGAGGACACAGATACATTTGCCGGCAAGAATGCGAGAAAAATAATGAAAAAAAAGTAACGGCGAGGTTGGGGGAGGGGGGCAGGCGAAGGCTCGCCGATCGGAGAAATGTCTACGGAATTTTCCGCGACGCAGGGTTGGGATGCGAACGTGAGGAACGGGCCGCGTTTTCCCGATGCACCGATCTGGAAAATCGCCGCCACTCGACTGCTATCGGACACTAATTATGAGGTTTCGAGTGTATCGAATAACGAGGGATACTTTGGAGGAAAGGCGCGCAATCGATGTTTCTCTCGGAAAGTTGAAATACTCTACTAGAGAAAGCAAGAACTGTTTCTTTTTATCACGAAGTAAATATATATATACGTTCAATATTTTATTAACTCTCTAAACAGTTTAATCAATTACTAAAGGCAGAACACCATATTAAAACTAGAACACCATAATTTGTAAGTAAAGAGATTTATCTCAATTTCTTTTCACTTAATTTTTCTAGATTTGTAATTCGGCGTTTGATTAATTAATTTGTAGCGTATATGCAATGAGATAAAAATCTCATCTCCCGGTCGAAATGTTTGTAGATGTGTGTTGCAATTTGTTTATAACTTCATAATAAAAATTATGAAAATATACACAATCAACTGTATGTAGGACCCGCTATTTTTGGAAATTTAGAGCAAAATATTCTCATTGGATTAACAATTACCAATTAATTAATTATATTATTATGAAATCGTTTTTACTAATAGATCTTATAGTTTAATTAAATATTATTTCTGAAATGCTGCGTTATTATAATTTTAAATTTTGTCTTGAAGAAACATCCCCGCAATTCCGTTTTGCTTATTTAACTCTTCTTATTTACTTCCGTCACTGCAAAAAAGTGCAGCTTTTCAATTTTCTCGTTCTTCGGTCCACCGCGACAAAATGCGTAAAGATCGCGAATCCAATACCATTAGAGCCCGTTGCGGAAGATATCCGCGTGCGGTGAACGCACGAGACTGAAGTGCGGCGCGGACGAGTTATGGGGATATAGTCGTAGGGCGGTTGGATGTGCCATGGGATCACCATAAGGCGGGATATTTCGTGAGGCCGTCTGCGTGGCTGACGTCGTCGTTGCGACCGTATAGGACGCTCGTTCCGCCCGCTGGGAATTTCGGCGGATCACCCGTTATATATCCGGGGGGTTAGCGGACGAATGACTGGAAAATAATTTGCAGTTCCCCGCGCTCTCTCGTGGGGAAAATGACCAGAGATGTGCGGGAATATACGCTCGAGAGTTGTCCTCTTCGATTTTTTCCTTTTTTTTTTTTAGGTGATTCTCGGTAATTCCGCGAGTTTGTTATTTATCCTATACTTTTGTTGTGAAAAGTTTTGCGCAATTGTTTTGCAAAAATGTCAAATTTTTTAATCGCAATAGAACAACCACAAAAACTATGCGAGTGATAATATATGATACTCGGATTTAAAAAATCAATCAATAAAACAAAGCAATAAAAAAAGTACATCGGTAACCCTTTGAGTAAGCGGATATACATCCGTCCAGTGAAAACCGTCGCTATGGTCTAAAGACGGATGTATTTGCTCACAAAACTCTGTCACTACGGCGACAGACTTATTTGTTCCGAATAATACGTTTGAGAAGAATTCGATTCAAAAATTGAATTTAATTAATTTAATAATTTAATTTAACTCAATGTAATAATTGTGCGCAGTTCGTAGGATTGGACGCGGAGTCAAACAATTAAAACTTAAACTTAATTATATTTTCGCACAACCATTCAATAGTTCAAGATCAATTGGAAAGTTTCGGCTGTTCAGCGCGCTCCGCGTTCTAAAGGATAAAATTAGAAATTTGTTAATTTTCGCAAACACATTGATAATATTTGATTGTTAACTCTCCTGATTTTATCGCTACATTATCTACGCAGACGCGGGAGAGAGAATCTTCAGAGAGAATGGACTAGCTACCGCTATTGTAGCTAGAAATAATTAAAGCCAGATACTCGAAGGGTCTTGTAACACGCGCGCGCGATATCTTGTCGTCGCGATACCAAAGCGCGAGTTGTATGTAATCAGCAGTATTAGCTCCTGTCGTGATACGGTAATTTCCTGAATTGTCAAACGCGCTGACAGTTTGATACTGTGCGCGCGCTGCGCGCAGATAACTGGATACACAATATCGCGTAATGGAAAAAGCATCGCCGTCAAAATTGCCATTTGCATAATCGCAACGGTGGAGAGTAACATTGTTATTTTTTTTTTTATTATACATTTTAGAGCGAGAACACTCTTCCTCTTATCTGAAAAAATAAACTAATACAAAAAAAAGTAAACGCAAAAAGTTCTGTATAAAAAAAAAATAATTACTACTAAAAATAACACACGGATTTCCTTTCGTATAATTGCGCGTATGTTTTGATTGAAAAAAAAAAAAAGAACCGCGTAATCGAGAGATTTGCCATGGAAGGCAAGGAAACTCGTACGGGAGCGATCGGCATCGAGATATCTCGCAACATCCGTTTAATATCGGAAGAGTAAGGGTGGCGGATAGGAGCAGGAGCTATAGCAGAGGCAGATTTTAATCCTTGTCGTAGCAAAGGAGGGAAAGGAACGATGCTGAAGTGACTTGAAGTCTCTTCAGGCGAGATGCTTAATTCCACCCCGTTCTTCTGTAACCACCCTTCGGTGGCTTCTCCACACTACTCCCTGTTTTGCGCTCTCCGAGGGATAATCCTGTGTTCTTTAATTCCCGTTCGTCGAATAGACCGAAAATTATATCTAACCGTCGCGCGTCGTTTCGAATTTATCGTGACGCGCGATGATGTTTTGGCGAATGGAATACAAGGCGAAACTGATTTTGTTTTACGGAAAACAAGTTCAACGTTAAATATAAAAAATTTTTGTTTTAATAAAAAACATTTATTTTATTTTATTTTTTTTTTTTAATTCTCTGTATATCTAACGTTAGTGTTTGAATTAATGTGTTGCAATGTTTTTTTATTTGATTTTGTGCGAATGTAAAATTGCTTTTTGCTTTTATAGTTGTGACTGTAAAATGTGTATTCAATCACGTTTGTGAGCGAATTAAAGACCGAGAGAGTTTCTAAACCGGGCGCAAAGTAATTTCAAGTCGGGAGCAGAAAGGATTCGAGATGGTGCGTGATGGGAAGAACAAGAGATCCGGAGAAATATCCCGAAGGAATCAGACGGGATTTTCGTCGTCTCGGAATCGTATATCATTTCAACCGCGACGTCTGTGTTGGGTGCCGTAGCGATCTCGCGATAAGCGTCATTAGATTTATTTCGCCTCGGCTAATTATACGCGCGAACATCGCTCAAACCGCCAAACGTGCGATAACGTTCGGATCGTTAGTGCGCGAACATCGATATATTTTAATCCGCGTGTTTCCAATTAAACGGAAAGATCCTTCTTATTAAAAGCGTTCGTGTCTGCGTTACATTCCAATTGCCGTTAAATATAAAATTAATTACACATTGCCGACTTAAATCGCGACGCTCAACCAAACGCATTAGCATTTCCGTTTCGAAACACGATAATCAACTCGGAATATTGATTACTGCATATCTATGCCAACTCATTAGCACACAGACACAAATATAAACAATTTATCATAGCACATAGATACAAATGCAACTTGCTCAAGTTTTTAAAAACCTTTACCTGTAAAATATTTTTTCAAGATAAATGTTCAGGCTTACAACAAATCTTTATTTACATTAGTAGGTAATTCATTAATCGGAGAAGATATTGGAAAACCTCAATTTTTCTTTTTTTATGTAGGAGTAAGAGAGAAAGTAGATCCTACTTTGACGCTGCTATACGTCCGAAATTTCCTTTTTTCTTGCTAAAGTTTTAAAGTAGGGTTCAATTCTCAGATCAGACTGCGCATTGCAGGCTTTGATAGGCTCAAAATAGGCTCAGATAGGCTCAAAGTAGGAGTAAGAAAAAAAGTAGATGCTACTTTGACGCTGCTATACGTCCGAAATTTCCTTTTTTCAAAAATTGAGGTTCAATGTAGACGCTAAATTGCGACTCGGGATGTTAAGGTCGTTTTACGTAAAACGCGGATCGCAAGTTGCAGATCTTGCGGAATTGGCTAATTACGTTGATCAAATCAAGCCGATCGACCGCAACATGATTCAGTCAATTCCGCGAAACCTACGAACTGCGATCCGCGTCTTGTACATAGAACGACCTTTACAACGTGGTTGTCCAAACCCGCGGTCTGCGACTGAGCTAACAATGCGTCTCCACAAAATCGCAAACTTTTAACATTATTATGTGATTTTAACAACATTTTTTGTGACTCGATTACGCGGTGCTCGAGCGCGGACTGCGTATTGTACATGCGGTATATGTAAATATGTATTGTAAATTTTTCTTGACAAGATTTATTTCATTGTTTATTCAATATTTTTGTGTAATTTATTGTACGATTGTAATATTTTTCTTTATTTTTTTTTTAACATAGATAATCACTAAAGAAGATCCAAATAAAGATCGAAACGTTTGATATATGTCAAGTAAATACACAAACAACATATATATATATATATTGAGCTTGTCTTGAAACTTTGATTTAATTTTTGAATATCATTTTTGCTTCCTCGCGCTTAACGTAATGAAAATCAACAGCGAACAAGAATCGAGTGATATCGAATTGCACGGGAAACGCAGAAACATTCGGTGACTAAACGTTTATAGGCACTTAGGGCAACTTTTCCTCGCGCAACGCTATATGAATAAGTGATACAGCCTTGGTAGAGGATGAGGGCGAGGTTCGTAGTATAAATTCCAGAAGGTTGTCCTGCCCTCCCCCGGGCTCTCTCCCCAGGGTACACCACACCCTCAAAAGCAGCGGCATAAGGGTTATGCTTGATAGATACGGCCCGGCTAAGTGCTTATCGTATTTCGTTTAGACGCCGCCACACTCGGAGTTACTACTATCGTTCTTGTGAACGCACCCTTAAGAGCATCGCGCGCTTAAAGTCCCGCTTTCGAGCCTCTTTCGACTCGACTTCCTTCATCCGAAATTTCGACCGAGTAGAAAATAAAAATTCGCGTCACGCAGCGCGATGCTTGATAAATGCAAAATGTTAAGCGATCTGAAGCGGGAAAGTTATACCCATTCAAAATAGATGGGAAATAGTCGGCATTAACATCGGCCTTGTTTCTGTGTGAGCGGGAAATTTTTTTAATTTCCTAAACAATTACAAATTACAAAAACGTACGTCACAACTAGATCTTTGTCGGATTATCATGTTTGTTTTCGAGAAAGTTATACTTGATGTTTATATATATATATATATGTTAGATTGTGTCGGAAAAGTTTTCTAAATTTTTCTTGAGATCTTTAATTTGAGATCTTTGATTTTAATTTTTGCAATAATAAATAATGCGTCATTCTCTGATCTTTACTCGTCACTTTGATAGATAGTGTCATTATTCCGTCGGTGTAGAATTTTTGCGGCTTTGCTTACATTTCAAAAAAAGATTTTAAAACATTTCCGACAACAATACTCAATACATCTCATTACGTTTATGTTAATATTATTTCCACTGTAAATATAAAAATCTTTTTGTTGTTTCATCGCGATGAATTAATAAATTTCTGACTAGAGAAAGAATTCACTATAACTCGAGCTTTTTGGTATAACTGTTGAAACGATAATCGGGAACTAGACCAGCTAAACATTGAGAGACGCTGCGCCGTGTGAAAATCAAGGGCTGTCACGAAACTCGTTAAATACGAGCTCGCGTTGCCTGCAAATTTATTTCGGATTCGGCGCCGCGGCAGATAAAAGGAGAAAAATAAAACTAGACGAGTCTGGGTAAATCGAGAATCAAGAGAGAGAGAGAATGTATGCGTGTGTGGATGTGTGTGTGTGTGTGTGTGTGTGTGTGTGTGTGTGTGTGTGTGTGTGTAAGGTTGATCCGAGATCGAAGGAACATTATGGCGTTCGGCGGTCGTACGGCGGCCTTAAGGGATAAGGCTTCCTTCGCCTTCGTTTCCGAAAGAGTCGTGCCTTTACGCGCGCGTTAGTTTCGCGCTCTGCTTACGACTCACTGGGGGCCCCATTAAAATGCCTCGAATTGTTTACCGCGCGACCCCGCGCGTTCCCGTAATATCCGATGTAAACCATTCACATCGGACGATATTCGTGTACGTAAGTACTTGTAAAAAGTAAAGACTCTTCGCAACGGCGCAACATTTTTTGAAATACGCGAAATTGCGCAACCATTCTATGCCTCCGTTGCTATCTCCGTCTAGGTTTAAAGACCGCATGAATTATTTCGACGGCAAATGCGACATCATGAAAAATTCTAGTTAATTTTCACGCGATCGGAATCGATCGTTTCCCCTCCCCCCCTCCCCCCCCCATTAACGCGGCCGAAGTCGCTTTCGCGCGCGATATGCGAATTCTCTTTGCGTTCTACTTAAATCCACGAGTGAATTCTATCAGTTCTCGCGCTCGCGCGGATCACATAATGGTCGTCAGAGCTTATCGGTTATTAATGAAGTGAATAACGTCGCGTATTGCCGCGGGGTGGAGAGAGCGAGGAGTCGTTTAATGGGTCGTTAGTCCCATCGGGCAAAATTCGCGCGCTCTGTTCTGCTCTCTTCAACGGAATCTCATGACGCTACAATTTATCGATCGAAATTTCGCGTAACGAGAGATTGACAACATTTTTATCTTCCTTGGAAAAATTTCGCTCAAAAAGATGTGCGCGTGCGCGCGTATGCGTGTGTTACACAATATACATATATATATATATACAAAGATATGTATGTAATACTTGAATATTTATCACGAATGCGAAATAGACGAGTTGCAACAGTCAATCTTTTGTCTTTCTCCGCATTCACTTCCACGTTCCGATTTTCCGGTCTGAGTCCGCTCTGAAAATCAGAGCCGAAGCCGTCATCGCGCGCCTCCTTTCCCGCCTCGTCTTTTCCGCTCGGGCTGATCGCGTATACACGCATGGTGGCTCGCTTTTGCTCAGGTTAACGCAAATGCGACGGGAACAAACAAACGGGGAATACAAATCTAGAGTGAAATGAACAATGCCCGGGAGAGTTACTGCCTCCTAATTGAAACCAACCCTCTCCCCGCGTTTCCCCCCTCTGCGTTTCCTCTTTCCTCTTTCCGCCTCTTCCTCACTCTCCATCGTCCTTTCCATCCTCTTCTCGTTTCTCACTCATCCTTTCACTCCCCCTTTTCTCTCTGTCCCACCAACCCTTCCTCTTCTTCTCTTTTCACCCCTCGCCCTCCTCCCGCGCCGTCTAATCGTCCCGCACAGATGCGTGCCGCGTTTTCTCTCGATCCGCGTATAAAGCGTATAGTTTACGACAAAAGTTCGGCCTCGAGTTAAACAAAACGCCCATTCGCCCGTTGCCAGAGCGCGAGCCGATGCGTTTGCACGTAGTACCTACCACCGCCGAATGAGCGAGAGAGTATCGATCATGTCGCGCGAGATCATCCGACATACGTGTACCTGTGTCGTCGTCAAAAGAACGCCCTAACGCGACTACATTGTGCTAATGGGCATTCTAATTGCTCGCTGGGGAGAGCTCCGTGGTTGTGCGGTTCGTATTATCATGCTGTATCGACCGTTTTGCACACACGCGCGCTGCCAGTGACGCGTTACAACGTAAAAGGTCTATATAATATTTTGGTAATTATTTTAATGACGTAATGTTTGTTAACAGTATTTCGATTATAACAGTGTATTTTTTTTTTATCAGGTCAATGGCTTCTCGCGTGTTTATAATAGATATATAAATAATTGTGTCTGTGTTAATTATATTTTGCTACACATACAAAAACATTTATATGTCGCGTTACTCAGGTTAAATTTAAGGTTTTTTTTTTTTAACACATCACGTTATTTCCGAAAAGATTTTTTCTTCCGGAGAGGAAGATTCTTTTTTCAAGGTTCAATTCTCAGACGGAAATAAAAATCTGTGCGCGCGAGAAACGCGCCGAGGCAATTAGCTCAAATTCAAATATCGTTCGAGAAAGACGTTACGTATCAAATCGAATATTTTCTCCCGGAGATACAACGCTTCTTATATATATATATATTTATTCGCGTTCGTTCGCGCGTGAAGCGCGCGAGAAATTAACGCGCGAAACGCCGCCACTTATCCGGAAGCCGGATATTTCCTGTGCGAGGGCTGCGAGCCTCGTAACAAAATTTCCTTCATATGCAAGAAGTTCTCGTTTTCCGTGTGCCGAAAATAAAGGTAAACACACAATTCCGGGTGTTCTCCATAACAAAACTTCTAGTTCTTGTATAAGATTGTAAAAGAGACGCTGCGCGCGCGCGCGCGTGCGTGTTATATTACACAGGTGCGTTTTAATCCTGCCCCGCATTCGCGAAGCGGCGATTTAGCGCCGTGCGCGATAGTTTCGGGAACTTTGCGTATTATGGATTTAAGTCGATTTGCGACTGCGCAAATTGTATATGCATAAGGTCAAAAGAGAGCAATAATTAGAATGTGCGCAAGAGAGCGGAGATTCTAACCGTTTCAATGATTAATTGAGCGCCCGCAAATACAACTGCGGATCTAACCAGAATTTAACGTCACTTCGCCGAGTGTGAGCGATAAAAAAACAAAAAAACAAAAAAAAACAAAAAAAAAATCCGATGGGAAAATGCGAACAGCGGTGGAAGATATGCGATTTTATTGAAATCGATAATCGATGCGAAACAATCGGTGCTCGCTCGAAATTTGTTATGCGAGACGTCAACGGGCACGAATTCAACCGGCGCAACGTGACGTAGGATCGTTTTCGCGAACGTTATCGCCAATGACGCGCGCATGAGTGCACGTGCGAAAACGAGTTGCTAATCCAGCGCTCGCGCGGCCGCAAAAAAACACCAGGTAAATGCGAGAAAAATAAAGGCCGCGATATTATAACCGATAAAACGGTCGTAGTGTCAGTCTCCGCTCTCTCCACGTATCGTTCTCATTTGTATTCTCTCGCGTTTATTTCCGTTCTGAAATTCAAACCCGCGGCAATTTGAAAACTCAATTTGCGAATTCGATAATTTTATGTGTGACACAGGGAAGTTTAAATATAAAATTAATTAACATAATTAAATCTCTCTCTCTCTCTCTCTCTCTAAATACATACAATTTTTTCCCATCCTCTTGTTTCTTCCTCGCTCTTCACGAGAGAAAAAAACTGAAGATTATTATTGAGACTAATTCTGAAGGGTATCACTCGTCTCTACGGAAAATCGCGTAAACGTCACGCTTGAAGAAATCGAGACGTCTTCGTCATAACGTCTTCGCAAAGACAGTCGACGGGAAACATCGCGGCGAACGAACGAACGAACGAACGAACGAGCAAACAGGAAGAACGTCATCACAGAAGACGGAGTCGAGATTATGCTTCGTTTTCCCGTTCTACTTTCTCCGTGCCCATCCTCCCGCATTCAAACGTGAAGTTATCAGGACTAATTTTCCGCCTTTGTCGCGCCCCTCGTCGTGGCCACCAGCCACGTTCATTATTCGCATCTAGCGACCACTGTTTTTAATAACCTAATGGCTCTTACGCGGTACATTATATCGCCGCTCTTCCCTTACCTTTCCCGGCCTCAATCCCGTTGCTTTTTCGTTAGCCCGCTCCTTTATTCGCGATTCTCGACGAAAAATATCCCAACTCGCTCGCTCGCTCGCTCGCTCGTGGCGATATATACCCTCTCTCGGCGGTTTTCTCTCGGACTCGCGTTCCACCAAGGAGAAATTACACAGCGCGAGCAAGCAACCCTCCTTCGAAATCTTTCCCCGAAAGCTTCCCCTTCACGTTCGCGCGATCGCTGAACGACGAAACGATCGCTTAAGTCTTTATTCCTTGCGCTTTTGCTGAATAGCGATCCTTCGTGGGTTTTGTTTCAGCGAAACGATAACACGAGGGAGATTTTGCGAACGTCGGAGATATTAAGCATAAATGAAGATAAAGACGCCCGGTGATTGTCATCCGCGCGATTAGTCTCGCGAGATTAAAACAAAAATTAGACAAACAAAAATGAGAAGTGCGCAAAAAATGATTGAGAAAACAATTTTAAGATTTGTTGTTTCTTTTTATTTTCAAAAACATTAGCATTGATCAACAAATATCGCGATGCGATTTTTTCGCGAAAAATTTTTCGAGAAGAAGCTTGTTTTTCACGTTACGCGAAGTCGAACGAGACGTAAAGCCCTCGCGCCGGCGAGTAGTAATACGGCTGATTACGATTCAGAATGCAAGGGCGGTGATATTTCACCTCTTTTTCGAGGCTTTACGATCGGACGTTTTTAATTTCCCGCTGCGCGCTACCAGGAAAGGAGGCCCGGGCCCGAATGCAAATTGTGACAGGAAAGTTATGCGCGACCGTGAAATTAATGTCTTTCCAAGATCGGGACTTAATAGCCCGTTATATACTTCGCGCGCCACGTACATATACGCGTGCGCAATTTCACGAGCGGATTTATGAAGTGACGAACACACACACACACTCTCTCTTTCTCTCTCTCTCTCTCTCATTTGCGAGCGCTCAGCTCGCTAAATTGAATTCGACTTGGCCTATTTCTTCGACTCTGTGTGTAAATCGCGACAATCGATTGTTCTTACTTGAGCATTTTAACGCGCTTTAACTGTCTTTTTCTCTCGCGTTTTTTATATTCGATAAAATGTACGTCTTTAATTGTGAACTAATTAAATAATCGGTTCTCTCTCGAAATATCGGTTTGTATCAATAAATCCGAGACAGAAAGTGTGTATACATCATGATGACAAACGAAACGTGGAATGATGTTGCAAAATTAATGGATATTTATTGTTTTTAGAACATTTTTGGTTTTATTATTATTTATTTACCATCTTCAGCTAATGGGAAAAAGAAGTTCAAATAATGATCGATCTCTAAAATATAAATTGTAAATTTGAAAACCGGTTGCGCATTTATCACAGGTGACATTGACCAAATATAATATAAATATGACCATATGTAGATGATCAAAAACCGAAAATAAATTGTGAAACAAAACGTGTTTCAGTCAGAGATAAAATACGTTCTGTGTCACACAGATAAATATGCTTTTACAGTAAATATTAATCCTTTCATTTAGGCGCGCTTGTGACAAAATGATGATTACTATAGACCGAACGTGTGATTGACAAATTGACGCTGACACACGGAGTGCTTGCGACGCACAATTGTGTATTTTGTTCTATAAACTTTTGAGATAAAATGTAGTACTATATATGTACACGCTTTAGACATATATATATATATATATACAGGGTGTCCCAGAATAGCCGTACAATCTCTCGTAGGCAGATAGAAGGAATAAAACTGAGTCGAAAAGTCCTGAACCATTTTTTTCTATTATTTATAATAAAGGAGTAATTATTGAGTAAAGC
>NW_018020792.1:8839-74232 GCF_002006095.1 Pseudomyrmex gracilis | reverse complement strand
CATTCTAATCAAAGCAGATGTCTTTCTCAACCAAGAAAGAGAAAGAGAGAGAGAGAGAGAGAGAGAGAGAGAGAGAGAGAGAGAGAGAGAGAGAGAGAGAGAGAAAGGAAGAGAGAGTTCATTACTGCCGACAGTTTAATAAAAGAAATTCTAGCCTGCACACGGAGAACTGCTGCTGCTGCTGCTGCTGAGGGCGAGAGGGACGCCAAGTACGCCGAGTCTTTATTTAGTTAAATGCCGCGTGTAATTGGGTGTAAGATTCTTCTTCTTTTTTTTTTTTTTTTTTTTTGTTCGGCAAACCGGCCGCAAAATGTTCGCGTCCTGTCGCGAAACTGCGGACGGTTACGCGTAGCGTCACGCTCGAGTTTTCCACCCTTTTCCGAGGCGCGCGCAACGGCGGTGGCTGCCAGCCACCTGATGGCACAAGGGCCCACCGGGAATGAGATGCAGATTGCCAGAGGCCACTTCAGCCGCGCCAGGGGGAGTGAATTTTTAATAACACCGCGCCCCGTGCCCGCGGCGGCTCTCTCGCCCGGACGGAAGAATCCCATTGTCTTGGCCGCGTCGGAAAAAGGACGAGGCGAAATAGTACCGTACGAGATGCGTTACGCCCGACCGGTATTATTATAACGCGCTAACGTGCCGACGGGGGCGGCGGGAAGGGATTGTCAGCGACAGGACATTCCGTTGTCTTCGCGACGGGAAACCGCCGTTGCTCCGCAGGAGCACGCTTCTAAATCCTCTCCTCGCAGCCCGCGGCCACGCGCGTACATTGCGAGCGCGAGTCGCACAAGTGTTACTTTTTTCGCTTTTTAGAAATTTGTCAAATTCACCAGACGCGAATATTATATTATCGCGCTTGTAAAATATATAGATTGACGGCAGTCATCAAAATTATACCGCAAACAAATCGCCGACGATCAACAGCGAAATAAGTAGTAGCGCGGCTCTCGACAAATTTCTAGAAGACGTTCGGAAGGCGAAGAGCGATTTGAAGCGGATGGATCACGCTGCGCGTCGTGTTGATCACAGAACGCGCCTGGACGAGTGAGAATTTTAATTGTTTATTTTACGAAAGAGAAAACTCACTTGAATACAAAGAATAAAGAACATTTTTCTCTTTCAAATTGCAAATCTTACTTCAACAAATGTGCGGAGTCAGAGTTTTCCGTAAATTTTAATTGCAAAATGTTTGCGAAGAGCTTTCGCTTCGATTGGAAAAAAAAAAAATAAAAATAAATAAATAAATTCTCAATGACCTCAATCCATATTTCCATTGGACGTCGATTTAGAAACAAGCCGATCTCTCTGTTGAACAATTTTAATAAGAACATTTCCGATACAGTCAACCGATGTATACAAACCAGTACTCGACTGTATCCGTCAACACGGAGGACGTCCTAGAACGGACTGATATCGGTTATGGAAGTAGGTTACGCGGCAAGAGGGGCTTCGATCGAAATTATGAAACGATGTGGATGCTGCGGAAGAAGCAACACGGGGGGAAGAGTTCTCGCGATGTCCCACAGAGAGTCTATCTGGATAACGACATGACGTTCAAGAGGGACGCTGATAGCGCTGATTTCAACGCTCTTTATCAATTCCCCGGCATGTAAGCGACGTGATAATAATCAATATCATCGATATCATCGTAAAATTTCCAATTCCACTTGCCTTTTAGGTTGCGTATACGTTCAAACAGGTCTTTGTCGAGACAAACAATTAAAATAATTAATGAAATAATACTACAAGTTACAAAGCAATCGTTTCTTTATTTTGTTTAACCTGTAGAATAATTCTTTGATAAGTATAAAAAAGCTTTTAAAATTAGGAAAAAAACGACCGTAGTATAAAATATAAAATTAAAATTGGAATATAGACCTTTTCCAGCCTTCAAATTGCGGTTAGAGGCAAATAAATAAATAAAACAGTCAATTAGTATGTGGAACGTTTCGATCGTTGTATAATTTTGATCATCATCAGCCACTAATTGACTGTTTTATTTATTTATTTGCCTCTAACCGCAATTTGAAGGATGGAAGGTCTATATGCTAATTTTAAAAAAGCTTTTAGTTAGGTTTATAATTACTTAATCATTAATAGATTAATTGATCGTGTCTGATATAAAATTTAATTCTTCTGATAAAAAATTCAAATTGAAATAAACTTTATAAGCTACAATCTGACCGATGATGACGGTAATAATAAATAAAAAATAATTCTAATAACGTTGAAACGTTTCGATCTTTTATTTTTGATCATCTTCAGCCAATCTATATATAAATAACAACAAATTATGAAATGTGAAATCTTCTAAGCTAAATTAGCTAATTATTTAAATTGATACGAGCTAATATATCGGATGTACGTGCAAGTATAGATGTATATATTTTTTAATAAAACGTATAAGATCTGCACGAAATGCTGAAGATCTGAGCTTGACCAAAATGTTTTTTTGCAATAGAATTTCTAACAAATTTAACAATAAATTTCTACTCGTATATAAATTTCAATTTTTATAGACGGGTAAATTAGATAATTATCTAATTATATATATGAAATGCAAACTAACCATCTTGTATAAACTTTCGAATTTAATTCGAATCTTCATCTACATTAATTTAAAAAAATATATTTGCATCCGGCATATTGGCTCGTGTATCGAAAATATAATATACTTAACTATATAAATAAATTAAACTCTAATACTTAACTATATATGAACAAATCGAAACCACATTTTATTTATTTCAATTTAGATTTATAATTTTGAGAAATATATATTCTAAAAGTCAAACTGTCTTTCGTAGAACAGGCAGTGAACATTCACTCCAATATATTGAACGTATAGGTCCGATAGAGCTGTCTACGAAGAAGAAGCGATGGCCGATCAGCAACTGAAAAATTGGGCTAGAAAGAAGGATCTTCATTCCGCGAGCGACTGGTCGAATTCTAATGAGAATCCCGAAGTGACTAACAGCGAGGACGCTCGGTCTCGCGATTACGAAGCCGCTCGTGAATTTCTCGGTAATTTCTCGATGTTATAGAAATGACTCGAGCGTCAAAATCGTAACAATCACGTTCCAAAAAGTATAGGCCCAAATCACTTTCTCAGATTCGAGTAAAGATAAAAGCAAGCCGCACATCGATACGCAGATTCAACCAATCGGGTCGGTTGTATCGCTGTACGCTGATCCTATACGTACAGACTTTTCCGCTCTGAGGGAGTCTCCGGTCGCACTTAAAAACGAGAAATCCCAAAACGTACCGTTACACTTAGAATCTTTGAAGAAAACGGTGCTGGAATTGAAGCACAGTCTGATGCCGAGTAACAAAAAGAAAAACACGATCTCGAGAGGTACAATATTACGACATTGCTACTAATGTTTGTTACAATGTTATATTTCTTTCTGCAATATTCTCAGGTGAGTCCAACTGGTGGAACGATCCGAGATCGACGGTCGAGATACTCGATTTTGAGAAAGTTTCTGATTACCGTCCGGATGATGAAGCAAGGATAAAACGAGCTGCGAATATTGACGGCGAAGATGAAAGTAACGCAAAGATTTTTCGGGGAGGTGCGGGATTCGGAGAGTTTTATTTCGGACGGCAAACTTCGAGAGAATTGCACGATCGCGGAAAACGAACCAGAAGAAGTTTCGTTGCAAATATGAATTACATAAATAATCAAACGGATATTCCTGAAAATACGCGTCGTTATCAAAATGTTCAGATCAAGAACGTTCCTATAAATCTAACTACTTCGGCAAACTCCAAAGGAATCGACGTAAAATCACGCTCTAATTACCTTAATAACGGTTCGGTGCATATTTCGAGTAAGATGAACATTCTCTATTCGCGGAATCCTTCTTCAAGCGATAACTCGATTAACTTGACGGCTATTCCAGAAACGGATAACGGAAAAATTATTTCCGACCTGAGACATCCAATATATTTAGAACCGTGCTTAAACAATCGTTCTATCGCCGACGACGAATCCCTATCTCTCGTCGAGATTAATTTGCGAACGAATTCGCAAGAACGTATTATCACAGGCGACGTTTCAGAAACGAGTTCCGAATCAGTAGGTAGTCAGTTTTTCACGAACGGTCCCGTGTCAAAAACTATTCAGCGTACGTCAGAAGGGCGTAAGCCCAGTTTGTTCGGTTTCGGAAGAGATGTTCCTGTATTGAACGCGACCATAATTTCGATACATTTCTTAAAAAGCAACGATGAAGCCGATGATTTTCGGAAATTCGCGAAAAATCAAAGTAGCGAGGAGAGACTGGGATTCGCGGCGCGGAAAATATCGCGCCTCCGCGCTGATGAAGGACAATCGAAGGGCGCGGGGGTGGAATTTCCCCGGGGAAATACGTCGCGCGGCTTCGTCACAAATGAATCGCGAAGCCGCGTCGTCGAAACAACCGCGGTCGCGACAGAAAAAGAAAACGAGGCGAACGGGACGCGAAAGGAAAACCGCGAGCCGATACTCGGCGTGATCACGGTCTTCGAGCCTCGGGGGCGTCCGTATCAAAAGCAGGAGACAGAGACGGCGCCGAGATTGTACCGACGAATGGAGAAAGGCGAAAAGTCTAGGGGAAAGATAAGAGCGAGCAACGTCGGCGAATCAAGAAATGCAAATGCGAGACGAGACTCGGCGAGTTCGCCGATTGATCCCGTCACCGTTGCAAAACCGGAAACTGAGAACATAAATACGTGCGAGACCGACGAATCGATAACGCCGACGACGAAGAACCGACGCGAGAATACAACTTCGATAATTGTAGACAACGATTTGCGAAAGCAGCAACAGATGGTTCCGCCTACAAGCGCGGAGAGGAGCGGGAACGCAAATAAATCCGATGGAAATTCGGATATCAGCGGAATCGACATTCGCGCTCTCGGGTCAAACGGAAATGAGACTATGAATGTAAAGGAAGGTACTCGAACCGTGATAGAAGCTCCCGAATACGTTGAGTTCGATAATAATTTACGGAGGAAATTATTATGGATTGCCACGACTTTTGTCGAGACTGAAGATACAACGGCGAACAACACAAAATCGATTCTTAACTCATCGATCGGAATTCATATTGGAACAGTTATCGACAAGAAATATCGTTATGAAAATAAAACAAACAATTCGTCAAATTTTAAAGTGTTGAGCAGAGTCAAGCGTGAAGATGACGCTGAAGAAAATTTTATATTACAAAGTGCTCTTGATTCTCCGATTTCTAACGGAAATCACGCTCGTTACAAAAGATCGACTTATTCCGATGAAAATTTAGAAGTCAGCAACGAAGTAGGTTCCCCGAACGCGGCAGTCAGAAAGGAAGCGTTGGAAAAAATTAACGATGACAAACAAGAAGATGACGATGAAAATTATCAGAACGTCGAAGGAATTAAGGAAGATTATAATAACAGAGAAGATGACGTGATAGAAGGTACAACAACGCTAATTTGGTGATTTCGCAATTTTTTATAGCCAACAGTGATGTGATGCGTTTTTTTTTTTCAGATAATGATAAAGTGGCAGAAAACGAAAGAGCGGAGCGATCTTCGATCAGACGGAAGATCGATCCCATAAAAGCCAAAGTCGATTTGTTGATTAAGAAAAAGCTCGACAGAAAGAACGAGGAGTACAGGAGAAAGAGACGCAGCGCGTTGGACATGATCGATTATTATGATTACAACGACGATGAGGAGCGAGAACGCGACGCTCTGACAAACGAACGGCAGTCCTTCGACAACGAAGACAATAAACTTTCATTCAAAGACGAAGCGAAGATAAAGCGCGGTAAGAGCGTTAATTAAGCAAAAATAATATGTAACAGATAAAAAAAAAAAAAAAAAATTGTAGAAGAATTATAAGAAAATTTATAAAACACTGATCAGATATCGATATTTCGACTGGCAGAGGGCAAAACAATGGGTGATTTGGGAAAGAAGAAGAACGAGCACGCCGAAGAGATGATGAAACAGAAAATCCTGAAGGAGCAAAGAAAAAATAAGGAGCCGAAAGAAGAAATCGTCGTCAATGTTGGCGAACGTAAGAATAAAACTGCGAGGAACAGCGAGAACGGCAAGGATCCGGTTAGTTTATCGGGATCGAGCTTTGAGGACAGTTCGAACGAATACGAACGATCGACCAAAGAAAACTCGGAGAAGATTCGTCAAGACGAAAGTCCCACGAATGGTTATTACAAGAAAGATTTGAAATGGTAAGTTAAGATTGCTTTGAATTGTAAGCAAATTGTTAGCAATAATTATTATTATTGCTAATGAAAAACAGCACACACGCAGTTTAAGTCGATTATCTAGTTATTTTGTAAAAAAAAGATGTAATTTGAAATATACGTATGATTCTTTTAAATAAGAAATATATAAACGCGTGTGCGTGCAATTTGACATTACTGATACCAATGACCAAAAAAAACAGACGTTCGACAGGTTAGATCGATTATCCGAGAACAATATTGTGTCGCCGGAGAAGAATCCAGAATCGTCATTGAAAGACGATTACGAAGAAAAGAAACTTGATTGTTCGAACGAACCTTTGAAACACGCGTCTAAAACACACGTGGACGTAAATCCTGAAGTTATCGAAAATATTTTACTAAACATCGAGCCTTTCGATCTCGCGGAGCCAAAGGAAGAGATGGAAGTCTCCGAAAATGTTTACGATGATTTTGAGAATAAACGGTACAACTTCTATTTTTTTAAGCTTTTTAATTGTGTAACTTTTTGTCACGTACATATTTTAAATCTTACTGTAAAATAAGCAAGAAAGAATTTGTTGGTTTTTTTTTACTAAACTATTATATGTTAATATTCATGAAAATTGTTTACAGTCTTTGAAATTGCTTAGATTTAACCAGTTTATTCCGTACATTCAGAGCGGACGATCGACGTTACGAGGATTATCGGGAGAATGATCGTAGGAATTCAAACAACTTCGAACCTCTGTACGAGGAATTGAAAACCGTGTACGATTGGTCCGACGAATTAAAGAGCGGGCCTCGGCTTCGAGGCGATCAAAGACTTCGCTACGAATCGGATGATAAGCTCGAAACAAACCCTCCTCAATTGCAGCCATTCAACGATAGATTTCTCGGCTCGGATCAAAACGCGCAGATTCATTCGAACGACGCATCCTGGACGAGTAAATATCCCGTGACGGCAATCACCAAATTATCTCTCACTCGGCTTTAATCGAATCTTTAATCTGTAATCACGAGTCTATTTTTAAAAAAACTTTCTCACTCGATGTTGTTTTTTAGTTTGTTTATAGTTTGTTATTCTTTTCTACCAAGTTGCGGAAACGTAAACGTTTACGTAGGCAATAATTTACGATAACATTTTTTTTATAAAATGTTTCAGCAGGTTTAAACAGCACTCCAGTGAGCAATTATCTGGCGCTTAAAGTCACGGATGATATGTTTAAGGGCGGCTGTGAGCAAGGTGGTTCCATCGGGGAAAATTTGTCACATAAATTTTCTGTCAGTACAACCATCGGACCGTCGAAAGTACGCGCCTATATAGTAATTAATAATAATAATATCGTAACGTAATTTTCTTTTTTTGCGACAGTAGGATAAAGAAAATATATTGACACAGATTGTGGAAAACCGGATTAATCCGTTTCCCGAACAAAGTGCGAATATAGAACAGTCGGTAAAGATCGATAAAGATTCCGGTTCCCCGTACGAGACTCGCAGGTACGAGTCCGAGATGCGCGGGGTGTGGAAGCGAAATTTGAATTCCGAGAAACAGGCGGCGATTAGTTCGCAAGACTTACGCGAGTCCTTTGTGGAGTCCTCTCTGGATTGGCACGATGACTTCGACGACAACGTGAAAATTAGATTCGGTAGAGGACTGAAAGCCGTGGACGAGACAATTTCTGATTCGAAGAAAATCGACGATCGAGACGAACGATCAACCGACGTCGGAAACAAAGCTAATGTTAATTCGAAATTTAATTTCCCGCAAAATTTTCATGATAATTTCTCCGTTTTTCAAGATTGGCACAATATAAACACACCGACGAGCTTGACGGATATTTATAATGTTCACCGTAATTTCTACAATCAGAGCGTCGGAAAAGTTTACGAACCAAACTCGACGAATACGAATGGAAATGAAGATCTCGAAGTTGCCGAACAAAAGCACGCAAATCGACGAACACTGAGAAGTAAAAGAGCAACCGTCACATATCGCACGTTATACGACGACTTGAATCCAGGCAATTCCGACGAAGAAAATAATCTGAATAATCGTTTCTCACTTCCGAATTTTCTCGAAGATCGATCCGACAGAATGTATCGCGAGTACAGTCCAAATTGGAACGATTTGCAAGATCTCGATCGTTCGAAGACTCCTCGAGACATCAGGAAGAAAGCAAAATTAGAAGGAAAAAATAAACAGAAAAAGCACTTTTCCGAGAAACACGCAAAGAAAAGTAGCTCGCATTCTTCGTCAAGTAGAAACAGAAGGCATCACACGCATCGATCGGATGCGTCGTCGAAAAACCTCAAACGAAACCATTTGAAGCCGAAGATGAGGAAGAACAAAGCTAAAGCTTTTCTCGCGACTAAACGTGCCGGAGCTCGGAAGAGCAAAACAGCCGAGCAAGGGCTGCTTCGTGCTGAGGAAACACCACTCGGTAAAGTGCTTTACGAGAATGTGGAGGATCAGAGTGTGAGTGATCGACGATCGCGTGCTAAATCGGCGCGACTAGATTAAAAAGAGAAAAGAATTAAGGTTGATTTTTCAGACAGTGAAGCCGGAGGAGGACGACGCACGGAGAAAGGAAATTACGCTGCTCCTTGCAGCCGACAACGTTGACGATGAGTCACAGATGGACATGGCTGTTCACGGCGAGCTGGCTGGAAAAATCGTTGAGCATATATTTGAACAGGCGAGTCAAGAATCGCGTTGCGCGACTATCTCAAAGCTGTTTTTCTATCTCTTTCACGTTTTAAAAAATAAAGAGCTGTTACCGCTCCATTATTTCTTTTTTTATCTGAAAATAACACATAATTATTCAACATTTATATTCCTGCGCTATAAAGATTAATTATAAAATTGATTAATAATAATAACAGACGTCGCGGATATCGTAGGTCCAAAAGCACGATCAATTGAAGAGGGTTCTTGGTCCCGGACTGCAGCGCAATTACAAGGAAAATGTGATAGCGGCGGGTAAAATTTATCACCAAGGACTTGACGAGGATGGAGTAATCAATATTATTTAATTTTTGAAAAATTTGAACATATATTTTCACAAATGAATTTTAAGAATTTCCATTTGCCACATTGTTGAAATCAATGTTTTATTTAGACGAATCGTACAGAAGCGATGATGAAGAGAGTCACGGAGCTTCTCGACAGATTGATTCTCAATGAGGTACAAAAGAAGACTTGCGTTTCCTTATCTCCGGATATGCGAGAATTTCTAGGATGGATGCTAGAAGTGGATCGAGAAGAGGAATCGTCAGAAGAAGTACGTTTGACAATTTTTAAAATATTTTAATAAATAATATATGTATATTTTTATGTTTGTATTTTTTATAAATTAATTTTATAGAATATTAACTTTTTAATATTCTTAGGCACTTCCATTGCCACTGGTTCGCGAAGAGATTATTCCGAAACAAAATACGGAAGAAGGTCGGTTTTTGTTTGATACTCCCAAACAAGGTGCGGAAGAAAGTGTCAGCGATCTACAGAAAAAAGTGAAAGTATTAGAAACTCTTGTAAAGGAATACAACGCTTTGACAACAGAAGAGAAAATGAAAGTCCAAACAGTTCATGATTATTTGGTGAGAAATTTTATTTATTTAACAAAATACACTGTTTCCCTTAATTAAAAATATAACAACAAACAAATAGTATATAAAATAAAAGAAAGAATATTATATTTTTTTTTTTAAAGAGAATTATTATAAACACAGAAATCTTTTATCACAAAAACATAAATGTTATAATTATTTAGGTTCGGCAATTAAATCTACTGCTACATCATATCGAAGCACAACAATCCGCCGGAGCAAAAGAAAAGTCGGCACCCACTCGAGCAGCTGGAGCTAAAACTGGGAGTATTTTGCAGTATCAAAGCGCAACGCCTAATGCAAGCTATTCAACGGGAAAAGATGCATTTCTTATGCCGATCGATAAGCGTAATTTTTTTCAGTTCAACAACGTCTCGTTTAACATGGCAGACGGACGGTTTAGTGATAGTACGTACAATTTTACGTATGTACATTTTTACAATTATATATGTACGTATTTGTTCAGTTTTTGAATGTCTTTCTGAAAAGTAATCAATTTATATCACGCATATGACGCGTACTAAAAAAAAACAAATATTTAAAGTTTGGCGGAAAATGTTTCTTCAACTATCGGAGTTGCACAATTGGTTATCGAAAATGTTTTTAGTTTTTTTTTCACCATGGCATGCGATAAATTAATTCTGCGTAGTCAATAAAAAAAAAAAAAAAAAAAAAACTATGGCGCTTGAGGCTTCAGCTTTTAAAACAAACTTTTAAACTCTGCGTATAATTCACATCCGCGAAATATCGTGTTTAGGAATAGATACTTGTTGATGAAATATTTGTTCAATTATTACTCCGTTATGTTATTTTATGGTTGAACGAGCAATTTGAGTTTAGTTTTAACTTTAAGACGCAATTTTTACTTAATATTCCAGAGAGAATTAAGATACTTTCTTGTTAGTGTACTTACTGCGTGTTTTAAAATTTCTAGGTCACATCGCATCTCATTACAGAGAAACGCGAAGCGTCGGTAAAGTCTCGTCCAAGCGCAAGAGACACGATCGCAAGAAGAACAAAAATCTCAAAAACCTAAGGCAAAAACGTAAAAAAAAACATCGCGCGGGAGAATCGTTGAAACACGACAAAAAGTCGCGGCGAAAAAAACGCGCGAATCTCAGAGAGAACAATCGAAACTCGTTTTACTTAGGCTATGAGGAGCCAGCAATTTACGATTCGCTCGAGTTGGTTGATTCGAAACTGACGGGAAAAAGTGGGAAGCGAAAACGGGAACTGGCCGATAAGAAAAGCGTGGCGATCACCGAGAATGACGGGATGCTCGATTTGTTACCAATAAAGGGGAAGAATCGGTTGGAGAACGAAGTGATGCTGCTCAACAAGCGGGAAGCTTGGAAACGGGAGAACGAGAAACAGCTGGAGGAAGTCGCGTTTGGCAAAGACATGAGAAACAGCACGGGAGCGCGGGAGAGCGAGCGATTCGAGAAACTGACGGAAGGAGACAAACGGAAGCCGATCGATGAGACGGGTATCAGAATGAAGCGAGAAAACGTCGTTAACGGGTCGTCGGTCATCGGTTGCGCGAATCTTTCCGATAATTCTCGCGCGACATTCGAGGACGGCAGATCGGGAAAAAGTGCGGGAGCAAATAACGATAATAACAACGATGATAACGGCGCGAGAAACGAGAACAACAAGCTGGAATTGCTCGAGCGAACGATCAATGTTTTCGGGAACAACAGAAGCGACGTTGCAACCGATACAGTCGCGGCGACCGTCGCGAAAGTCAATGCGGAAGAAGAAAAGTTAGCGGTAAACGCGGGAGCCAATAACGAGGTTAACGGCAAACTTTGCGCAGTAAATCGCGAGACAAAAATTGACAAGGCGAACGACGAAAGCTTCGTAAACTTGACGAGCGACGCGAAGCCTTGGGTCTCGGAGGAGCTACGGAAAGTTTCGGAAACGGGAGCGGACGATAACGCTGTAAAATTAAATCGCGCGACAAGCTATCGATACGAGAAAACGGATCCTGAGGTCGAGCTGAAAAATCTGAGACGGCGAGAAAGACGAGTGGTGGTTCGCGGCGACGCGGATCATCGAAAACGAAAGATGACCGACGCGTTTCAGAGCGATTTTAATCGCGGTGGAAACAAATTAAGGGAAAAATATCTGACCGAGTTAGACGAGCCGAGTGAACCGGGTGACCCGGATCCCGAGAATAATTCAGAGCTTCCGAGATTAAGGAGTAATAAATGGCCGAAGCACGTCGTCGAATGGAGATTGCTGCCGGTAATAAGAACACCGCCGTATCACGACGGTCGTGCCTTATCAAGAATCCATTTAATCGGGCAGGAAATACCGCCGTTGAATATCATGAGAAACGTGGAAATTCAACCGACAGCTCATTTAAACAAGCCGAAACTGTGGCGAGCAAAACGTCACGGATGGAGAAACGGCGTGTTCAATATCCCGGCCGGTGTATTAAGAATTGTCGGCGATGTTGTCGGTGATGACTTTCGGCATGGAATTCGGCCGAAACGAGTAACTGAAATAGCGAATTTCAGGGATTTTCATACAAATTCGAAAAAAATTCGTCCGAAAGCTCGAAAGCTATCTCGACTGAGAGGCAACAAAAGATCGAACGGTATTGCGGAATTCGCGGCGCCTCTCGCACCGAGAGATCGTAATCGCAAACTAAGCGAAATATCTCTCAATGATCCAGAATTCGACGATCGAACGATCTACGACGGAGTTGCCGACTTTCGATCGCCAGTTTGGCCGTATTACGGCGAGTTTGCAAACACGCTCGCTCTTCACGTAGGTACAAACACTTTTGAGAGAGACGGTGACGTGTATCGATATCCCGCGTATCTCGAGTACGATCGTCTCTTTAAAGAACGGGCTCGTGACTCGAAGCCGCGACTCGCGAGACGAAACAAATTTCGGTCGGGAACTTTGAAAGCCGAAACCGTCGATTTTCCGGAGGATGACTTAGCAAACAGGAGTTCGAAGTCCGAGATTCGCGGAAACTTCAGCGCGGAAACGAACGAGCCCCGACGGTCGCGCGCGTCCCAGGGATTATCTCGCGTCCGACGAGACACACAAGGCGTACACGCGAAAGCTTAGGAAAAGTAACGTAACAAAGGGAAAAGTTCGGGAAGCACAGACGGCTTTTGGGCAATGAAAAATAACTCGGTATATAGCTTGAGCGTTGCGGTGAGTTAGTTTTATATAGTTTGCGCGATGTGACGTAATATGGCGCAATGTGCGGGAAAAAAACAAAAAAACGAATTCAATTATCTCGCACATAAATGTGCGCTTGGAAGGAAGCGCGTCGCGAATATCGCGTTATGCCCGCGTTGCATTTCCAGGTCGAATCGCGACGCGCGATAATTGTCAATGAGCGTCTAAATAATTTCATCAGATAAATCAGATAAATCGTCGATGCGCGTTATCGTAATTGACACATTCGCCCTATCTGGCTGCCAGACAAGCCTGTGAAACCTCGTAAATCGTGCTAGCTCGTCGGGATGAACTCGGTGTCGTCGCGTGTTTGCGCACATACACCACCGACCGAGCTAATCCATCCACGCGAAGACCATCGCTGTAGTGGCGGTTAATGGCGGTGTCTTCCAATAATTAGATTAATAGATCTTGTCGAAAGTTAATTAAGAGACTTTGAGACGCAAATTGTGTATATTTCAATATCGTATCTTGGTTTATGAAAATTTTGCGATCTAGTTTATAACATCTAGTATAAAAGTGTAACCAAAAATGGTTTTCTTAATTTATAAAGTCAAAGAATATTTACACAAGGACACAAATATAATTATACCCCCCTTTCATACTCCTATTTAATTTAATGCGGTATATATCTATAACACACACATGCACACACACACACACACACACATAATCCTGAATTTATATTTATATATGTATAAATATATTTTTTTAGAATATTTTGAAAAAAATCTATGTGTGTATTTTAAATGTCGTAATAAAGTAAGATATTGCAATAATTTTCTATGTTTGTATTTATGTCAATGAGACATTTTTGTCACGCGAGCTTGGGGCGCTTGCCATTATATATTAAAAAGAAAAATAAATCTCTGTGTACAAGAGATGTGTGTCGCAAAGTTGGTGGTGCGCTCATAAAAACGTAACCCGCCCGGTATGTACTATATGCCCCCGCACGATAAAAGTCGAATCTTTCAAACGCGCGGAGTCGTTACACCCGACTCAATCTCGCCGACTTACTCTCCCGTGTAACCGGAAAAAGAGTGTGTATGCAGCTTGTTCCCTTCTGCTCCGGTCCGGCTCAAAATATCTCGAAAGTTTCCTCGTAAAGTAAGGCCACGCGGCGGAATTCCCTCCGGCCAATTAAAGTCTCGAAATCGGACGTACTCGCTTATGCAGGCAAACCAGGCGAGGCAGGGATAAGCGTAAAGGAGAGAAAGAGAGAGAGAGAGAGGACGAGAAAGAGAGGGAAAGTGAGAGAAAGGATGGGACACAGCCGCGGTCGGTGGATGTTATTACTTATTCGACTCCGGGATTTTAAGGGCGGGTTGGATTTATTTAGATATTCCGGCAGGAGCATCTGCTCGTGCGGTTCGATGTCTCTTCTTCTCCCGCGCTTTCGCTCTTCTTCGGCGTGCATTAATATACACACAGCGGATAGGAGCGATATTTTTACATAACATTAGGTTGTTCGTGCGGCCGAGACCTTACTGCCGCGCGGTCTGGGTCACTAATGGGGGTTAAAATACGCGAAAGCGAATCGGTCGCGGCGAAATCTTATGACGCGTATACAATTCGTCTTCGTCGCGGATTATACGCGCGTTCTTAGAAATTTCACGAAATTAGTTTTTTTTTCTCGTCACATTGATTCATCTATTTCTTAAACTGTAATCGGTGAAAAAAATAAATGAGAAAAAAATTTTTATTACCGCTACTGATGGAGAGAAATAATTGTTTATTTTTATCCTGAATTTTTTGTAATTAATGAACGTCTGTCATCGTCTTCCCGTTAACTGTTAGATGCCCAACCGTCAAATATCATTCATGATATCGCGCAATATTTGGAATATTCGAGCTACGATAAGGACATATTGTTTGACACGTTCGATCGATTTATCGCCATTCTCGTTATTCGCTACTTTCGATAGGCGCGCAGCAGAGCCCGGTCGTCGACCTCCATTCGGTCGCGCGTTCCGATCAAACGGCATTGGAGTCGAATGCAAATCGGGACCTTTAATTGGAAAGTGAATTCGACTATGGGTCACGATTATTCACGGCTGTCCGGGTCCGGCAACCCGGTCCCGATACTCGTTCGTTCGCAGCCAATTGTTTCAAATCCCGCATTGTTCCGGAATCCGGATTAACTGGGTCTTACGGTCACGCTATTTAAGAAAACATTTTCGAAGCTTAATGGCACCGGCGCCCAATTTCGCGCATCCACCTCGACTGCGAAAGTGCGAATGCATATTTTAAACGCAATTATCCATTATGCGTCGTCAAAATGGATTACGTTAATTTACAGAGAGAGAGAGAGAGATAGAGTACGTGCCGTCTAATAAATAAGGCAGAAAATTTGATAAACAAAATGATGTGACATTGCCGCACGTACAATAAAGGACGTATAATACGCGCAGCATAATTTTAGAAATCAATAAATATATAAGTGTTTTAAATACAAAATATATATATATATAGTAAAGATATTATAGATATATCATATGTCTGTAATCTTTTATAAAGATATAAATTTCATATAGTTTTTCTACTTACCGTTCTCGCACACAATTGCCGAACGTAAGCTGATCTTTCGATGACGACACCGTGTTTTCATTTTCGTTTGCGCAACGCTCACCGATGATCGAGAAAAAATCGTGAGGATGACAAGAGAGGGCCAAAAATCCCGGCAGAGAGGGAACGGAGGGATCCGGCACGCACCGTCGAATGACAGATGGTATTTTCGCGTATCATGATCGCAGCTAGGATAGTTTCCTATATCGTAGAATATACAGCTCCGGTCTGGCATCGTCGACATGTCGATAGCAGGCCTCGCCGTGCGATACATCTACCGATATCCCCGTACCATAGGCACCCGCCGCGGACCATCCCCCTCGTTCGACCGCTAAATGGCCAAGCGAAGCCACCCCTATGGTGCTCAATTATTGATACTTACCCCTCGCGCCGCCTCGCGTTTCCAAGAGCTGCGTGGCACCATAATGCGTCTCCTGATACAGCGAATACACTTTAGAGCAGTCAAGAAGTATAGATCTGTAAAAAGCAAGAAGTAAATATTTTTCTACAAAAAAAATAAAAATATAAAAATAACTAAAATGACATTTTTGTAGATTTTAAACATTGTCAAAATATGCACACACACAAGTAGTAGTATTTGAATATTTAATCTTAAATATATCTTTGAAACAGCAAAGAGAGAGATCATTTGTTTTCAACACCGAGCAACAATTCGCGAATAATTTTACGTCATTGAAGTTTCAGCAAAAAAAAAAAAGAGAGTTGATTACAATTTCACGTGATAAATACAATATACACATACGTTCAAACAACTGCGACCTACACGATTGCTTATAAAAAATATTATTTCTCTTTTGCGAGTTTCGACAAATTTATAAGTTTGAAGTGTTTCACACTTGCTGCTAATCGGCATCGGGGAATTGTTGAATCAAATTCAGTGACACGCGCATATCGAGAGATCGAGAAAGTTTGATCACTCTAAAGCCCAATTTCGCGACGTAATTCATGAACTCGCAGTTCGAACAAGTCGAGCATTTGAGAACCTCTGCTGTCTGCAATGGTCCCGATTAACCGTTTCACCGGCTAGAGCGAACGGTGGACGTTTTCCAAGCGGGCTCTATTAGATCGACCGGAAGTTCGGTACAGATTTCCGAAGGCGGGCGGCGAGCAATTTTACAATGTTTCTTTGCATCGAATTCGGCAGCGGGCTTGATCTCGGCCACGGAAAAAGATCCAAAAAGAAAGTTCCTCGCGCTGATTGGTAGTTTTCTATTTGGTAACGTCCTTCTTTATCAAGATATCGTGAGAGATCGATGAGCCGCGAGTTTAATCGAGAGCAGGTTTCGAATTTTTGGAATTTAACCGGCCGCGCGGTAACGAATATCGAGATTGCGGCTTTCAAAGCTATATACAAGCGAAAAAATATTATAGATATATATCGGATAACGCGGAAGAGAGCTCGCGTATATTTCTATATAAAGATTAAATTGTAAACAAAACAGAGTTCGCCGATATGAATGAAATTTATTTGGTTTAATTTAGTTGTTCCAGTTTTATCTCACAATGAGTAGAGCGCAAATCCATATGTAACTTCTATCACTTGTCGAGTTTTCGCACAAAATGTTTTTTCTCTAAACCGCGCATGCATTTGGAATCTATAGGTGAATTCGATCGAAGTGTTGAAAACTCAATATGTAACGTGGGCAAGAACGCGCAAGATACGAGAAGCATATCCCTCTCATTAATATCCCAAACATTAGCGCGTCTCTTTCATCGTCCCGGTTACTGTTTCTGACGATAGCGATGAGATGATTTCGATCCTTTTCGTCAATTTCAAGCCAGTCATTGATTCGACGCTCACGTATCCGACGAGTTCGAAAAACAAATAAATAAAATAAAAATAAAAATAAAAATAAAAAAAAAAAAAAAAAACGAAGAAGAGAAAAAAAGAAAGATAGAGAAGAAAGAAAGGCGGCTGTCTCCATAAAGCGATCGTTGGGACCCTCGCCCTTTTTCCATAGACGCGGTGCGCGTCTCGTCTCTAAGTGTATTAGACTCGCGTTTCGGGTCGTGGAAGAAGCCGAAGAAGTCGGGGAGGCGGAGGTTGGGTCTCCAAGTGTGCGAGAGGGGAAGTCCGAGGGCGCGGGCCTGTACCCCGCTAATGGCACCCTCGGGGTATTCCCGAAGAACCCTCTCGTATTTATTATTTAGCGCGGAATGCCGACGGAAGCGAGAGGAAAAGGAGAAGAATCGACGAGAAAAAAAAGGGGGGGCGCGAGAGGGCACAGAAGAAGGGTGGTAGGTGGCGCGGAGGATTTATCCGCAAACATCACACACATCACGGGCTCCGGAATTCCGTCGAATGCGGTTTGAAGAGCAAAAATCGCGGGGGAGACAAAATTAAAACGCCAATGTTGAATCAATTACGAGGGAAATTGCGAGAAATTCTGCAGTCGTTGTTTGACTCGACATCGTCAATTTCAAATGTAAATATGCTGATAAAAATATAATTGCTCTTTAGTTTGTCTTTTTTTTAAGAGAGAAGAAAATTAAATACAATTCATCATTATATAGCGTTTTTAGATGTAATTCTTATCGTATCGCGTTGCTAAAAAGTTTTCATTGTCATTTCCCTCGTCGGGAGAACTGAGATTAGATCTACTTACAAAAGTTGTGTTCAACTATTACCTAGTTCGACTACGCTGATGATGAGTAAACTTCATACTGACGATGAATAAACAAATAAACAAATCGAGTGAGCGGAAAAAAAGCGCGCTTTCGGAGAGCATCAACGTCGAGTAAAAACAGCAGATGCCGTTGGATCAGAAAGAAAGAGAGAAAGAGAAAAAGAGCGAGAGAGAGAGAGAGAGAGAGAGAGAGTGGGAAGTAGAGAAACACGAAAAGGAGAGAGGGGTAGGGAACACAGAGCATAACTGGGAACAGAGTGGGCGAAATCGGAAACGATTGTCGCTCGCGTCCGTTCGAAAAGGCATCGGCGGTGGCAATTTGCGCGTCAGGAAAATGCATGCTTCGGTGGCAGCAGCTGCGGTACGTTATTGATACTACATTTCTCCCGATTTGACGAATTGCCGTGCCGGACTAATGGTCCGAATACGAAGGCAGCAAAACCCCATGTCCTCACTCCTCCCGAGCAATCGTCGTCGGTCCCGTAAAACTATAACTTGCTCATAACTCTCCGCCGGAGGGAAAAGAGACGTCGAGAAAACGTCGTCGGGATCGAAAAGGAAACAGCCGAACTTATGCTCGGTTAACTGGCGTAGTGTGAGGTCGACAGCTCCGCATACGACTATTTGCCTCGGTTTCTGTTTCGCTATGGGACTTACCACGACGACACAGAATTATGCCAGAAATCTCGGCGGTATCGCGAAATGTCAATTATACGATTGTTTCGAAAAAGGAAAGGCGCATTAATATAAGCAAGAAAAGACAAAAGTCTTTTTAATCTACGCCAAAAACTATAATAATATTAAATAAAAAAAAACATCAAATTTTATGAAGAGACTCTGTGCCTCTATTACGCAAGTCGGAGAAGTAAAAATAAATAAGATCTTTATATTAAATTAAACAACGCTCTCGAACTTTAAGCAACAAAAATGCGTTTACATATTGCTCTATTGCGCCTCTGTTGAAACGATGCCGGAAACGGGTTACCGGTTATCTTTCGCCCTTTACTACACTATTGCATAAATAGCTGATAACTTAAATAATTTTTTCTCACTATAGTTCTGAATTGTTTTTTTTTATAATTTACCCAATTTCTATAATTATTGTTGTAAAAAAATTCGATTACATCGTTTGCGAATTGTTTCTTACCTACATATAATTTTAGATTTTGTGGCTTTTAATTTGTATACTTTATATAACGTAAAAGTAAACACATTATATTAATAATATTAATAATGTGCACTGACTGTGCCATCTGTCGCCAGTGAAAAGAACCGCTTGACTCGCAAAAATAACTAGCGTATCGAACTTAGAAAATAACTAGTGTATCGAAGAATGTTAATTCTCTATCGTGAAATAATAAAAAGCAATAAATAATATGCATAAATATAATAATTTAAGAAAAAAACTAATGTACTCTTGTTATTTATATTATTTACTCTATCTTTCATTAATTCAAAAGAAAAAGAGAAAGCTAACAATGTAAATTACAAAATTAGTTTTTGCATTGATTCTGGATGGAAAAAAAAACATGCTTTTTTTTATAAAAAAGAAATGAAATTATATTGCGCATAGCATTTTGCTCGCAGCATTCCTGGAATGATAATAGCATCATTTAAAATGTTCGCGTAATTAACGAAGCTAAAAACTTTTGACCCTTAATTACGTAGACCATTGTGCTCGTGGAGTCCTTTCTTTCTCTCAGATGCAATGAAAACACGAATGCGCTCTACTGAAAAAAAAATGTCCTACAGTCTACATTTTATAACACACGCGCTCTTTCGCGGATACTTTTTCACATTACATGAAACTTCTTGAGTGAAACATATTGTAAACGATAAATCTGTTGTGTGTGAACCAAACTAAAAAAATATAACTCTCTCTTACTTGATTAATAATTATTTTGTGCGCAAATTTGACACATTTGATAATTTTAATTAATTATTAACGGGATACGGTGACTTGAAAGTACAAATAGTCAGAATCGCGAGTATTTGATAAGGCGAATACGTCGATATGTGTAATAAAGCATTACGTAACAAAAATATACGCAACAAAAATATAGAAAAAGCTTATAGAAGCAGGTCTGGCATCACGTTCACTATATATGATCATGCTTCTATTGTCTTTACGTTTGGTTGAGAAACGCCCATTCAACGGCTGTTTGTATGGATGAGTCCATAACGCTTACGCTTCCATGTTATTTCGGTAAATACTACCCATGGCATCCCATTGTTTCGAGCGTAGAATATTTATGTAAAACAAGCTGTTGTCAGGCGAGCAACATTCTATTACCGGCATAGCTGCAGTACATTACATTATCTTGTATCGCATTCTACATGTCTCGTATTATTTTATTGATTACATGTATCCACGTTACATTACGATGCGTCAAATAGTTCTTTTTTAACAGTTTATTACATATATGTACATATATATATAATGCCGTAATTTAAATCTTTCTTTCTTAAAACAGAGACAGAAATTCATTATGTTTGAAAAAAACGTGAAAAACAATTATTGTATATTGAATAATGAATTCAACAAATTAAATTTTATATATATGCAAATATTTATAAATTATCTACTGCAAACAATATGGCATTGATCTGATCTGTTACTACCGCTCGGTAAGACAGTCCGCGCTATTCAAGTTTGAAAGAAACTTGAAAGATAAGTGAGAAATTCTGTAACAAAACAAGTACATTTAGAGATTTTGCAAACTTGTTATTAAAAACATAAAACAAATAATTTTCTACATGTTTTGTGTAATAATGAATGTGGGAAAAAAAATGAAAGAATGAAAAGTACCACTTTGTAAGATTTAATTTGTTGCTTCTTTGAAAATTATACCTTTTGATGTTCCTAAAGTCAATACAACTGTACCGTCGTCGTAAAGACATGTAGATAGTCATTTTAAAACATTGGCTCTCATTCTACGTTAAAGTTTTGTCGAAGAAGAATTAGATAATTGCAGAGATAAATACATGTTTTTTTTCAGACAATTTTTAACATATTTAAAAAAATTTTAAATTCTTGTGATGAAAAACAAGCAAAGTTTTAGTTTTTTCATATTGTTTTAAAAAATGACAGTTTATATTAAATTCTTCTAAATAAATATTCTCATAATATTACATATTTTTATAATATTATACTTTTGTACAACAATATTTTATTTTTTAAATATATATAAAAAACAAAAAAATAGCAATTTAGTAAAATAGTCGATTTGGATTTTAATTGTATTAAGTAATTAACGGTTTTAAAACTACAACAGACGTAAATAATTGATTGAAAACATTATTCGTCATAAACAATTAATTATCGTTCATATTCAACAACTAGTTGTTTTTTAAAAGCAAAAATGCGCTTTTGAAACGTCTGCTTTAACTGAGCGTTTCTACTCTACCTATCGAGTCAGCTTGTGAGAGTGGGTGGGCCCGACACGCGGTCGGTCCGAATCGACCGGCTAGTGCCGATCCGAATGGTGGGGGAAAGAGAGACGCCGTGTAACAGTCGGAGCCCTTAAGGCCCATCTAGCGACTTGAGAGGGGAGAGCAGGGGGCAAAGGCACATTCCAAGGCAGAACGGCTGCCAGTGAAGGTGGAAGGCCCCAACAGTCTCTCACGCGATATCCTGCTTCTATATACCGAGTCTTTTTCTCTCTGTCTGTTCGTTGTGGGCCTTGCGCCATTGTACAATAACGAACGTGGAGATTTAATCGAAAATTCGGAGTTTTGTTGTAGGTGCTTGGATTTTCATATGAAATCGGAATTTTATTGTTCCGTAGATAATATCTCGAAGTTTATCAAGATCTGGTGATGTGAGAATATGTGATATAATTTAGTACGTGATTTAAATAATATAAAATAAATTCATACTTTTGCGACAGTTTGCTCAGCCAATTAGTAATAAGAAACATATTCACATGTTAGTGATAACAAGTGTCTATACTACATTTATTGTTGATTGCATTTATATTATAAAGAATGTAGGTATTTACACACATACAGTCGCAAGATATCAATGTGTTAGATCCAGTAAATGACTCCATAAAGAATGATTAAAAGTGACTATTATTTAAAAAAAATAAACTCTTTAAATATCCAACTGTTTCCTGTCGAAATCTGTTTCTTTGTAGTTCATAAGATTTACAAAAATTGTTAGTTTTCGGTGATTATTTTTCATCGACTTCGTTGTCGTCACATTTATTGCCGAAGTTTCGGGCTGAATCTCGCGAAGACACAACTGATATTTCGCAAAATCACATCGCTATTGATGAACAGACTCGAGATTTTTCGAGTGCGAACAGTTTATTCCATCGGTTTGGGCTTCTGCACTTCGTTATCTTAGGATGCGACGCTCCGAGACAATTTCGTCACTTGCTGCAACGGTTATGCAAAGGAAATGAGAAACATATTACCCGAATCTTTGTTACTTCGGAGCAGCAAGAAGTCGCTTTCGGAGAGCAAAAAGAACTTAGTCACGTATCGTACATTCGGCTTAAACGTTGCGAGCAGATCGTTGGGCATGCGGAAAACACGCCGTCGTAGGACAACAACAGTGATTGAGAGGATCCGACCGATAGCGGGAAAATCGACTCGCAGGTAAATATAGTTGTTATATATATATATATATATATCTCGGTTGTAATTTAAAGTAGGATTAAGCGCTGTGATTTCGCAACGCGCGTGCGAAACGCGAGGTCTGTAGCGCCAGTGAAAAGGTCGTCACTTCTTCTCACGGTGTTACAAACACCCTGACGAGTCGCGTCGGAAAGAACGACTTGGCAAATCTCTCAACGGTGATTCACGTAATTGATTTCTTATCACCCGAAAAAACAATTAAAAAACAAGGAAGCTATTATTTTAGAACTTTTATTTTTTTTTAACATTTATCTATTACCGATATATTACAATGTATGTAATATATTTTTTACATGATATATATCTCGGATTGAATGGATTACAGTACTCTATAATAATTGTTTCCAAAATGTCTTATTCTCTTTCGTGCGTCTATTTCAATCTCGCAACTTGCAAATTGGCGTTTGTGCAATCGCGTCGAGATTATCATCTGTGATTGATGGCACTTTCAATCTCACGATCGTCGGATCGAATCGAATTTGTAATTATGCAAGATCTGCATCGAAATGTTCGAAGTTATCTTGCGATTTCGATGAAATTGTTGAAGAAAGTTCGCGCTTTTCTAAATATATGAAATTAAATCCACGTGTCGCGGATATATTCTTCACTCTCGCGCCGATTACCGCGAGACCGTCGAAAGATAGAAAAAGTTTGTGGCGACCGTGTACAAGACATCGGCATCGAACTTGACCGTGGCCTTCGAAGTCTTTGCGCTCGTATAACGAGATACGAGGAATGTGAGCGGCCGAGAGTCACTGGTCGTACTTGCGAAGACTACTTTGGACTGGTTATAGCAGCTAGATGTCCGATATTGAATGAGCTGAACGTGATGTTGATGTGTAATTAGTTTCGCATAAAACAAAAGTTTTTTCACGTTGTTGAATTTTCAAACATAAAGTTTTACATGGAAAGTAAATTGGAGTAATTTTGAAACCTGTGATTATTTTAAAATACCGCACAGTTATTCTCATTAATTATTGTATAAATTATTGTATAAATGTGTAATAGAATATTACATACTTATAAAAGACTTATATAAAATATTTATAAAAGACTTGTATAAAATACTTATATAAATTACATATTTATATAAAAGAAGAATACAAAGATGAACATTTTAAAATTTAATAAATAACTTGTTTAATCTTTAAAAATATTTTTTTCGTCAAAATTTTTTAAAAACATTTTTAGAACATCCTTATTGAATAGATATTACTTGACATTTTTTATTCAATTGGAAGTAAATGCATCTCATTGTTGTCATATGCGACAGCTTGAGACAAGGGTTGGCAGCAACGGCGTTGACACACTGGCTTTTAGATCAGCATCAATGTCGAAACAATTCTCGATTACCCGATAACTGTTATATTCTACGAATCTCAACGAGGAGTAGTTCGTTTTGATGTCCCGCCTGGTTGCACTTGATAAATCGTTTCGTATTACGAAACAGCGGGGGAGCCATCGTCAACAACTTATAAAAAGTAAAAACAGCTGGAAGATCCATCTGACGAGTATTTTGCTTCGCATCTTCTCTTGTTTATTGATATGATTTCTTCGTTATATTTCTAAAAAAATATATAATATTATAATACTAATATTATTTATCTTATCAAATCTATTAATCTTCATTACTTGTTTTTAATAAAGATGAATTATAGAACTAACTAATATTTTAACGATCATTGAGAGCCTTACGCTGGATGTTCGTTGCGAAATAATTAAATATATATATATTTATATATTTTTTTGTGTAAATATCACACATAATGAATTTTAGAAGTTGTAAATGATATGACATATGCAAAGTCAAAGATAAAAAGAATTATTACTTTTTTAAAATTATATATATAGAATTAAAATCAATTCATTAAATTACAAAATTATATAAATTATTTAAAATTACACAAATTATGCAAAATATGCGTTGTATCGCCAGTAAAGAAAATTATTATTTGGCTTATTTGATTAGCGGCAACATACAAATATTTGAATATATTTGATATAGAAATTCATTGTTTAAAGAAGAAATTTCTTTTATATATATATATATTTTTTTCTTTTTTTATTCCAGACATTAAAATGTCTCAATCAGAATTGATCAGCGATTTGGATCTTCCTCAAAATTCACAGCATTCTTGTCAGTGTTCTGCGATTAGCAACATGGACCCTATGAGGACATCGAGGGATAGAACAGAAAGGATTGTGGGTAGCACTAGGATCTCCAACAATCAAGATCTCCCACGAAATCTGGAAACGTTGCAGAGCGTTTTTGAACCGGTGCGAAGGCTAGATAGTCCTCATCAAGACAATTCGCAAATTAATCTAGATAATACCAGAAACGTCGATCTTTTGGAACATCAAACAAACATACCGTCTAACTCTAGATCTATGAACAATCAAAATACGATGCTGTCGCTTCACAGTCATAATCTCTCCAGTCCGTCGCGTAACTTGGATTTGTCTCGCAATTTAGCATTCGAAGCAGCTCGAAGAGTTCAAGAAACTTCGAATCTGCAGGACAGTCAGCACAGTCTGACTTCAAGTCCTAGTCCTTTGCTGGAAGCTGGACCAAATCTGCTCGAGACGAATAGCAAAGAGTTAGACAAGCAGCTGGAAGATCACGCTGGCTTGTCGCCGCAGAAACAGAATAATAGTAAGGACAAGCTGAAGAACGTTCAGCAAGTGCTGAATCTTTACCAACATCATCACGAATCAGCGGCAATGGATTCCGGGCGTAACGTTCACGGGCATTTTCACGGTGACGTACACGCTCACATTCATAAGCACGCCGACAACTTCAGAACCAGCACTAATCTAGACGCTGGTGAGAGTTTGATGGGCTTCCGACAGCACACGCATCATCATCACAGTACTACGAAAACAAACGTCACTCATCATCACGGATCTGGCGCGCATCACGCGCATTCGCAAGGAATGACGGGACATCATCATGGAAATCTGGCAAATAGTCTTACCAGTCATGTTCATGGAAATCCTCTGAGCGCATCTGGTTTGTATCTTCTCTTTTGAAATCTCTGATAAAAATTAATCTTCATGTAAATAAACTGACTAAATTAAATTTCTAGATATAATATTCGAACATTGCGAGAAATTTACTTAATGTTTTGTGATCGAAAAATTTTTATAAATTCAACTGCACGGAATGTTCAGATTCGATTCCTGATCAAAATATCTTTTTTTTTAGAATAAGTTTTTAAATTTTAGGCATAAAATAGATTGTTTAATTTATATATTTGAGGTGCAAAACAGCTTAGACAAATTTTTTCAATTGTAAGAAATTCGAATTTTTATATGCACTAATTTGCACACGTCTAAAGAAGTAGATTTGCATGTACATCCAGCATATTGGTTGGCATTTTAATCGTAAACTATCTGCTAGTTGAATATCATATCACGAGCTTAAATTTCTTGATATACATTATTAGATTATAATCTCAAAATAATTTAAATCGAGATTCGCCAATGTGCGAACCAAATTAGAAGATGCTAGAGTAGAAAACTTTCTCTCTATTGAAAAGTCAAAGAGATCGGGCAATTGTTTTGTTCCAGGTTCCAGCTCCATGAATCAAACTAGTTCTACAACTTCTGGACACCATCACTCTATTACATCCGCAATAAGTCACATGAATTCACCCCACAGTCATCATCGACTTAACACCGGATCTAGTTTGACCCACCACTCGAATTCCGCTTATTCTAGCGATCACCATGGCACTTCCAGTGCTCTGAGCGGTGCGTCGTCTAATTCGAGTATGATGAATCACGGTGGATCACCCACAATCGTACATCGGCATGTGGTGAACGTCAACAGCAGTTTATCAACAACACCTTTAGGTGGTCATCACCACGGCAACTCATCGGGAAGCCTGACTGGTCACACCAGCGTCAACCATCATCACGTGAGCTCCGGTATATCGTGCGAATCCTCGTCGTCGAACGCTAACACCAGAACGCACAGCAGGCTGGATCACGTTCACGATCATCATCACCACCTGCAACCAGTGCATTCGTTGCACTCGAATCATCCCGACACCAGGCCGAGAGACCGGGCGCCCTCGAGCTTAGATCATCACGGACACCACCACGGTCACGTGCACAATCACGGTCATCCACACTCGCAGAGCGACACCAAGAATGCGTCCCTTATGGGCGTTGACACTATTCAGGTATGTCGACTTAAATGGAATTCTGAATTTACGTGTTTATATTTTGTAAAGCAAATATAAAATACATTAAAAAATATATTCTAATGAAATAAAATATAACTGAATAAATATATTAACACGTTTAGTGCTGGATTAATTTTCGGTAACAATTGAAAAAATTGATCGTCACGCCGCGTAGAGCGTAAACGACCCACGGCATGATACAATCGCGCTTATTTGTGATATTTAGACATCAATGATTTTACAAAACCTTTTTACAAAAATTTTTATTTAACAGAGAAAATTTCAAATGACTTGAACCGAGAGTGCAGAGTGAAACGTATGCGACGCGGCATGAAACGTGTTAATAAAATTATAACTAATAAGATAAATAAAACAACATATCTCGTCAGTTCTCGTATACAATTATTACACTTTGAAACGACATAAAATTGTAAATTTTTTTTAAAAATAATTTTTAACAACTGCAAATAAAAAAACTGTTTCTCGAGAAATTAGTTGAATTATGCGCGCGCGATTGCATTTTTATCAAGTTTTCTCGTGCTTTGCCAAATGAGAAGAATGACTTATGTCACTGTTCTGTGCAACGGCTCGTATATTCCTCGCAGGTTTTTGCCGCCACATCTCAGAAAATACACCATCGTGAATCGCCATATCTCTATCCGCGCACACGCTTGAGTTACGTTCGCCGCGTCCCGGCCACGCGAGAAGCTATAAATCGTCTCCTAAGCAACGGTTCTACTCTTAGAGTTTATATCAGGAAATATTTTTAGCCAAGAGCCAAATGCAGCGCGCGCATGGATGATTAATGATCGATGCCTGTTGCAGGAATGTTCGAATTTCGCCGCGAGTGCTACGAAAAATGATTCGCTGGCCATTCTTTGCTTATAAAAAAAGTGTTGACATCGCAGCGTGTAATGTGTTCTCTCTCGCATTATGAGAAGTTGCGCTGGTTAAAACTCAAACTGAGAAGGACCTTTTTTTTGTCGGCAGTTTACTCTATAAAATTCTGGAGACCAAAAGACCTCACATCGTGACACTAAAGCAGAACTCTTATTTTGCCGTTGTGTCATACAGAATTATATAGACGGTCTTGCAGATGTGTTGCTGTGGAGATCTGGAATAGTATCTCAGTGGACATCCGCAATGAGCATTTTATCGCCTTTAAAGGCAAATTTTTTGAAAATTTACTGCAACACAATCCAAACTGTTAGTTATTCTCTGTAACTCTTTATATATAGCGGTTTATATTTATATTTATTTTTATATTTATTTATATTTATTTATTTTTATTTTTAATTTTCTGTTACTCTTTACTCACTCAATTCTTAGTTTTTCTATATTTCTTTCTTTGTTTCTTTTTGTAATTTTGTTATAAACATGTACGCTTGAAAGGATCTCATCCCAGAGCGTTAAATAAAGCATCAATCAATCAATCAATCAATCTCTCTCTCTCTCTCTCTCTCTTGTACACATTTTGTGACTCTCTCTAGATATGATTAGCTTTAAAATTTTAATTATCTCATTTAATTTAACGATCGTTGAAGAGAAATAAAAAAAAATCAACATTTATAATTATTAGGCATAATATAAAAAACAGCAGTTTTTGCTTTTTTTTGTTTATATATATTTTATCAGACATGATTCTTTGTCGACGAGTTTATCACCTCATGGTTTTAAGTAAAGAAATGTTTTTTTTTTTTTTTTTATGTTTTAGGTATCCGCTCCTACAAAGAACAAATGTCAGTGTCATGTGGTGCAGCAATCTGGAGGTAACAATAGAGGAGTCGAAGGTGAGAGTGACGGAGGCGTCGAGATAGCATCAAGAACGCATCAACCCCCTGCCCTTCCGCCTCGGCCGCCACCGAGACCAACAAGACGTTATGAAACAACCGCTACTAATCAATGTAAGTACCGCATATCACTTCTTTACTTTTTAAAAATCTGACAAGAATTTGCCCTCGAATTCAATTATTAAAGAATTTTTTGCATCCTATTTTGTTGCTATTTTTATAAAAATGTTCAAATATTTTCACGTAATGATAAGATCACATTGAGAATTCACGTTGTTCTCTGCGCGGAGTTTGCGTACGCGCGCCGATATGAATAGCCGATTCATGATATGAGTGACGTTAACGCCTACCTACTCCGTATCGATATATGACTTAATTTTCACTCGATGTTGAAACGTCAACCAGTCATTGAACTGACAGACATTTCCTGTAAATTCGTTGAACGATCTCGCAACATTTGGCGCGTGTGTGGTAGCTTTATCGATTTGTTTTACAATCGCTTTGACAACTGCACTATCGGCCGGTTGAGATGTGGACGCGCGTACTTTTATCAGTCGGAGGGACACGCGTTATCGACGACCGTCGTCGTCACACCACGTGTCAGAGTTTCTACCCCGTATGTCCGCGGGGTGCATTCCCGTGGAATTTCAACCCCCGACCGCGCCGGGTCGCTCGAATCATCCGGGAAGGGTATATCGACCAGTCGATGCTCGCACCAACCGAGAGTAGGACGATCCTCTTGTCGGGAGAGTGCGAGCGACTCGAAAACGCCAATAGAACAGTCTTAACACTGTCAACGTGTGTGGTTTGCGTGCGACACGTGTTCAGTGTTAACACTTCGCTGGCGCAAAATAAAGCGAACCTGGTATTACGCGGACTCGGCAAGCGCTACGAAAGCCGCCACCTGTGGGATCACAACGTGTCCGCCACCGAAGTTCGTGAATCCGTTCTTGAATGCGCGATTGTCGATACAAAGTGAAGTTTTCTTCTTTAAACAGAAATAGATATCAAATATTAACGACAATCATTTTATTTTCCAAGAATCAAAGTGCGAACCTGACAATTATTAATTAAAAATTAAGGAAGTTGTTGTCAGTAATACTTTTCGATGAACATTTATGGTGAAAGTGGGCTGATCCAGCGGAAATGTGCGATAAACAGATGACCTTGGAGAGCAGCGAACTCTCATGGTGACACGTGACCTTAGCGGACTATTGCAAATACGTGTTTAGTTTGCAGATGTTATCCAACCACGCTGGTAAATCAGTCGTTATTCGAAACATCGATTATTTTGGAGATACACAGATAATGTTTCTGCAACTTTGTATATTCGTAAAATATAGTTCAAAACAATATGACGATAATTAAATTACCTGAAAAACTATAAATTACCTGAATAATATAAATAAATTGTACAAACAAAATATTCTGTAAGATAATTGGAATTTATTGCGGTTTGAAAACTTATGTCGAAATCACAAAAAAAAAAACAACTTACTTTGACAATAACAACAGTGAGATTTGTGTGATTATGATGAGAAGAATTAGTTAAAATGAAATGAACGGAAGAGTTCTGTGAATCCAATTTGGCCGAGTAATTCGATAGAAAGATTAATGCCAAATAGAAAAAAAGAGATCGACTGATTAATGAAAGAAGAAGTGCTACTCTACGTGTGATAACCAGCAATAAAAACTCAGAAATGAACTCGCGAGATTGTTGAGGATCGTCGCGAGCGAGATATAAGGCAGACACAAAGAAGATGGATGGCTACCCGGTGCTTCAAATAGTGCGTTGTCGCCTCGGGACGGAAATGGAGATGGATAACCAGCAGGCCTATCCGTTCCCGATGATAGCGCATTCGCATTCGCACTTGCCGCATCCGGCGAATCACGCGCACTTTCCGAGGCCGCATCGTTGTGGTATGCCAACAAACCTTTGCCGTTTTTGCTCATTATCCACCCCTTTTTGTCCTCGTGGTGCAGTCGTGTACATCGTTATTAATAAACACGTGATGGCGTTTTGAGACAAGGTCAAAGATATGACGTCTTTCTCTTTTGTATAAAAAAAAAAAAAGAAAAAAAAGAAACAAGCATCTTACGTTCCCACTTTACATCCTTTTAATTTATTATAAAAAAGAACCTACTTTCCCAAATTATATATAGAGAGAAAGTGATTTATCGAAGGAACATAAAAGACACTAAAAATAATTCTCTTTACGCGTACACTTTTTTATATTGATCGAAGAAAAGGTTTGTTGGAAAATGTAATTGAATAACTCGTGTTTGAAAAACATAAATTTTTTTTACCGCAATGAGTTTTTTATCTATATATTTTCGACAAACATTTTAAATGAATAATCTAAAATAAATCATAAATTTTCTAAAATAACTGGTTTTAGAACTTGATCCGCGTTGCAGGCCAGATATCACTACGTCAAAAAAATTGGTCTCGACATATATCGCGGCTATCTATAAGTTCCACATGCGAAATATTTTTAGCTGTCTTTAAATATAGATTCCAATTTCACAAGAATGGTCCGAATCAAATATATTGCACGTTTATTGTTATTCTATTTATAGACGCGGTATATCTGTCAACGTCAAGTATACGTGTAGAAAATTCAATAGTTGTGATATATATATATATATATACCACACATGTACTATTTTTTTATGATTACTTATTTTTTTAATATTTTCCAACCTTTTTCTCACAAAAATAAAAATCTTACAGACAAAAATTAATTTTTTTTTTCAAATATTTTTATATGCTTTGTATCAATTCAAACCGGTACGTCATTATACTTTCTCTCGTCTCAACCCAAATACTAAGTCGAAAACGCAGGTACAAAATGTCAAAACGGCAGGTGAAGGAGTGACATTATTTCTTTTGAAAAAAGAATCGCGGATCCGATCAATTTTGGAGTTGCGAAGAAACCGCTATGGAATGTATATGTTCGAGGGTGTTTTGAAAAGAGATGACGTTACTGATTTTTATCATTGTCCTCGGAAATGTAAAAAACGTGAATTTACCCTCCGGCAAACTCTGGATCATAAGAGAACAGTTTTTTTTCTTTAAAGAATCCATTCGATACTCCCATTCTCCGGCATCTAAGAATTTCCACTACGTAAATCTTGTATATCCCGCCTTTGAACGACAGATTAGGATCAGAAGACGCGTCACGCTCGGAGTATTTTTTAAAAATAGTTCTTTTAACTTGCACGTGGAAAAAAACCATGGTGAATCCTTTTCTGGATCTTTTATTGCGCCATTCAGATTTTTATGTCTGCAGATCCTTTCAAAATAATCATCTCTCATATGTTTTCTTGCATTAAAACAGACGTGGATCTCTTTGGGAAAATAATTTCTTAAACGTCTTGTAACTGTGTTATGGGAAATATTTTAAGTATATCTATCATATTCTGTTTTATTTCTTTTTTCCTCTTAAAAAAGAAATAATCAATATAGCTTATCAAAAAAATTTTGAGAGAACTCGGAGAATATTAACGCATTGTCTTTCAGCAACATGATGATGTTTGACAATTCACTGAGAGAACTTCCAATACGGTTGGCGCGATGGAGAAATTCAATAGAGAGAGCTTTGACAATAGAAGTCGAACCCGGATGCCATCAAACGAAGTAACACAGCTGCGTCGAACGTTACAAAAGCAAAACGCGACGAACATTCCGCAACGCGGTCGTGATAGGAACGGAAATACAATTGGCGGTTTCGGAGTTTTCGCAATATGCGAGATATCCGATATGATGTATGCAAACAGAAATTTATTTCTTCAATATGTTCGTTATTTGTAAAAACTAATTGAAGCGTTTTGTGTCAGTTAGTATTCAGACACCTCTTTGTTCGATTTTTTCTGCCACGTGTAACTTAACAGAATTTACTTTCTGCTGTGTATGTAATAATTATGTCTTTTTTTTTTTTTTTTTTACTTTATTGCTATCACATACACACATCTCCGTAAGCGCTGAGCGCGATTCCAGTACTCAGGCTTTTGTAAGATCGACCCTTTTCAGGAGAAATTCACGGCGAGGGTAAGCCCGTGATGGTTCCTCGGGTAGCGGGATAATGATTGTCCTCGCGTGAGAACGTAACAGCGGTAGTTCTGATCTGGCCACAATGAGAAACGTGCCGCGAGCGAAATTCCTAGAATATCCGTACACAGTGATTACCCACAAACTCACGACGATATTCGACGTTTCGATAATGCATCGTCGACGGGATCAAAATTAATTGCATCCTTGACACTATGGCGAATACAATTCACATCAATCGGCTAAATATATTTCATTTGTCCTTCAGCTCTTTTATATTTAGAAACGAAATAAAAAAATTATCCACATGCGAACACATTGTTCTCAGAGAGAAGCTTGTGTCTTAAAAAACATTATTAGATATTGTGTATATTTCTTGCTGATCGCTTCTCGAGAGAAAGATTGCAGCAGCCGCAAATAATCTGAATCGATTTTACATCGGCACAAGAGAGTCTCGTGTTTGTTATCAAGCATTCCGAGCACGCGCGAAATTGTTTTATCGGAGCGATTAGAATTTCAAGGATCGATTTTGCAGGTCACATCGACGAAGGTGGCTGCTGCAAAAAGTACGTTGTCCTTTGCTGCCTCTGCGGTGGGTTCAGCGCGGCGGTCGGCAGCCTCTTTTTGGCGGTGCACGCGGTCCTTTCGGCCCACACGGCCAGTCTAGCGCTCTTCGAGACCGTGCCGTCTTACATTCCTGGCATTATGGTGAGAGACAAAGATTGATCGGTTTTGTATTATCAAATGCGTTTTAGCGTTTCGATAGCCCGCGAAAACAAAAGTTAGCACATCTAGCGTTGGATTAATTTAAAAATATGTTTTAAACATATAGGTATGCAATGTTTTAAATGTTGCGCGGACACACATATCACAGATAGATCGATTTGATAAATATTTGAAATGTAATAACACACGCAACGGTAATTGCAAAACGATAATAATTCATCATCGTTTTTCAGTTGATTCTGATGGGTTTCTTCACAATGTTGTTGGCCAGGCGAAAGCACAGATATGGATTTCTCGTAAGTTTGCCGTTAGTGTAAACCTTTCATTTTCTCAGCGGAATAACGTCACCGGAGTTGACAGTTCTGCCCGTAGTAAGCCGGAGTTTATAACTTTTGCAGTTGAAAGTCTGCGGTTCCGTGGCAATTTTGTGCGCGCTGGTGTGCGTGATCGTCACCGTCACAACCACGGCGATTCACATGTCCCGATTGCAGAACCTTCGTGAGTGCGTTTACACGGCGCGCGCGAGGTATGTGTGTGCACATATTTCTTTCATCAGAATCAATTACAGAAAAAAACGATAAAATCACTTCGTGTCATCGTTGAAGCAAATTTCTACACTATGTGGTTTAAATTGTTCTTTTGTGCACAAATACTTAAAATATAATAACATATATATAGATTTTTTTTACATAAATATTAATTTACATATATATATATATATATATATATATATTAGATAGATATCATTCTTAAATTAATTCTATGATGGAGTTTAGATCGTGCACGTGTTACGGCGCGCCGCAGTCGAAGGGAGATCCCGGTGTGTTGTTTGAAGGAACTCCTCATTGCGAAGCGGTGCACGGCGCGCTGTCAGACTGCCTAAGGGCTCTCTTCGGCGTCTCGGTGGCCGGCGTGTTGGCCTGCATATTTTCGTGTATGCTGGTATACCAATTGTTAAGTCACGAAAAGAAGAAGATGTATTGGGAGCAGTTGGAACTTAGATGCAGATCACTGTACGGGCAGGGAAGTACTGGGGGATTACCAGCCGGATCCTGCGGATGCTGTAATGACTGCGGCGGTTCGAATCCCTGGTGGGCCCAGACACCGGGAAATCTGTACACACCGAATCCCGATTTGGCACCGTCCAGGTGAGAAAGAAGAGATATCTAATACTTTAGCGGTAGTTAAGTCACACAGATCATCGTATAATAAATGTTATTTTTTTTTAAATAGAAGATAGCACAAAATTTAAATTGTTAAGAAATTGTTAATTGTAAGAAAATTTTGCAATCTGCGTTTTGTAATTATGTGTATAATATTATTGCACGAACAAACTTACGTCGAGTAAAACTTTAATAATGTTTTGTAGGTTCTATTAAGCGCTAATGAAAAACTTTGTTTCTTGTCCGTAGAAGATGGCGATTACCGTGGTCCAGATCGAGGGGCCCAGCGCCCAGTCCAGACTCGAATTACGGTTTCCACACGCAAACACGAACAACAGAAGCCAACGTGGAGAGCGGAACCGGACCTTACAGCGTTCTCAACTCGCAGTCGAGTGGTCCTTATTCCGTTTTAAACACTCAGAACGCTCCATACACACCGAGTACCGCGTCTTACAGCGTTTTGGAAACTCCAGTGCCATTGTGGGGACCACCTCCGCCTTACAGCGATCCAAATAGTCCCGCCAGACGACCTCAAGTAATCGAATCGAGACCCAGAATTGCCAAGAGAATGGATAATTTCGAGAATAATGAAGGTAAAGTGTCAACTACAAAACAAGTGAGACGCTCTTCTTAAATTATTTTTAATAAATCATAGTATGTTACATTAAACATGTTAGAAAAAAAAAAAATCAAAAGTTTTACGTTTTATCAAATATTATTTTATATATTAGTTAAATTTCAAATGTAAAAAATTAATTTTTGATATTTTTCTAAAAAAAAAAAAAAAACATTTCTTCTCAGATCACAGATCAAGATCTGCCAAGCGTCCCTCCGACAATTACGAGAACGCCGAGGAGATTTCCAACAGTACGGATCCCGAGGCCGGAAATGAGGGAACCATCAAAAGTAGAAGAGCCAGAAAACCTATGAAGGGAGTAGAAAACGGTGCGTTCCAACAAGAATCGAATCCCGGTTCAAAACAGTCCGAAAGTGAATTATATTTCGGCGACGTGTCCTCGTGCTGCGGACCAGAAACCAGTTTTTACGATCTAGCTGTGGAGAAAGAAGGTATTACATTCTACTTGCGTTAAAACAGCGCATTTTTTTAATACGGAAATTTTATTATAGTTAAATTTCGAGACAATTTCATCAATTTTATCTATTAAAACTTTGTCATGAAAAATTGTATTTTATCAAATAGCTTGGTATCGATCATTTATAATATGATAATTTTTATAACGTACGATAAAGTGTGTGTGACATTTAAAATTATACATTATCTTTGAGGTCACGGTATTTACACTTTTTATTTTTATCTTGTTTTTATTAAAGGAGTCTGTTGTTAAAGTATTTGCATGTGTGAACTTACAGGTACGGAACGTTCGGAGGGTGTTGATTACTTGGCGGCTAGGCTTGGCAAACGGCAGCTGTCGAAGAGGTCTCGAATGCCTATTCCCTTGCCTGCGGATAGCAGCGACACTCCTTCCGACAATTATGCGAACAGTGACGAGCCGAGAAACGCGAGAGGTCCGTTTCTAGCTCCTGATGCGCAGTACGAGGTCATTCAGCAGAGCCGTTATTCGTATTACGCGGCGAAAAATAACGAGGAATTGCAGGAAGGTCCGGCGAGTTCTGGTTATTATCGAGAGGACGAAAACGAGAGGGGGCGAGAAAGGGATTATAGGGATTACCGAAGCAGTCAGGAAGAAGAAACGCCGCAGTGTTGCTTGAGCGACTCGACTACCTTGGATTCCGGTTGGCAGAGCAGCGAGCAGCAACAATCGGACGATAACGTTCGACCTGTGAATGTGTGATTTTGGAAAGAGTCTAGTGAACCAAGTGATGATGAATTGCCATCGATTCCCGCGCGAAAAAGCGTTACTCGAAAATAATTAGATAGTAGTAAAAAGGAAATGCGACAATAGTTACTGATCTGTGAGCACATATGTAATTTAGATAGACTGTATGTAGCGTCCGTGTTTTTCTCGGCAAGTAAATGACTGAACATGCCGAGATTATACGTTTTTTTAACAAAGCAAGAGACAAAAACTTGACGATGGTGTTCGAACAGATAAGACCCTAGTCGGATAATACGTACGTTAGTTAGTAGTTCGCTCTATAAAACTTTTTACTGTAAATTTTTATTCACTTGACTACACACATTAATGAGTTATTGTCTGCGCAGTAAACTTAATTGATAAAAAAAGTGTGAAACACACATCTCGACGTGGTTTATATATTAACTTAATATAGTATCAAAATTTAGTTCTTTTAAAACACACACAAGTAAAGTTGTCGAAGAAGCTAATTGTTTTTAAAATATAATATTTCGTGATTTTTATATACAAATATAGTTGAGTAGCAGTGACGCAAGTGGTCGTGACACAACAAAATATTTTTCGTAACTAATAGTCATTTAAAGTATAATAGTTAGTTTAATTGTATCTTTTTTATTCTCACGGAAATTACAATGATTTAGATACAATGTTTTTCATATTTTCTTAAATAAATGTATTTTATTTTTATGTTATGTATAAATGAAATGCTTAAATTCGGTGAACTGTCATCGTGTAATAGAAAACGTATATTAAAAGTAATAACATCGTGTAGTGATAATAATCCTTAGTGATGATAACACACTGTAATATATCAAACGCAAGTGAGATCTAATCTCGTTGAGGAGATTAACACGATAAAATAGATGCCATTAAATGCTTTTCGTAAGAAGCTTGCCTGTTCAATATCTAATCGATATATACATATATTTAATTGACGAGTGTAGATGTGTGTCTAATATGAATAAAAACTAGATCAAGTGATGACTTTGATCATCAATAATATTATACAAATGCGTGTAAAACTTCGTGTTCATCATAAAATAAACGTCAGTAATCGTAATTAATTAAGCAAAACAAAAAAAAGAACAATCTGATCATTTGTATCAAAACATGATCAATTGTTAATTGGATAAAAGTGTTGAAAAAAAATTGCACAGGATATAAAATATATTCACGACAAATTTTGTGTATTTTTGCTAATTAAGCGACGTATGTCGCTCGTATTGCTCATAGTAATAAGTAATAATGAGTGTTAAACCAAGAAGTTATTTGTGATGCGAATGAATGAGAGAGAAAGTGAAAATTAGATTCATAGCTGAATAATTATTTGTTAAAAGTGTATCCACAAATGAACAAATGTGCGGTTATTTAATAAGAAGTTCTACTTTTTACTATTTATTGCAATTTGATTGCTTTTTCTACTCAATACTTGTGTTTATTTAAATTTCATGTTTCTATTGCGAATTAAAAAAAAAGTTGAAATGCTGCAAAATCGGCAGTTGTTCTTTGTTGGATACGTGGTAGATCATGTACAAAAGTGTGCTTTACTCTTGCCAGTTAGGTGTTAGCTGCAATTTTCAAGTAGTCTGAATGTCTCTGAGATTTCAAAATTATCAAGCGATATATTACTCGTAAAAATTTATTTGACAAAATTTCTTTTGCGATTATTGATTCACCGTCATGTACATTCGCAAACATTATTTATTTATTTTTTTATACATATAGGTTTTGAAATTTGTTATTCGTCTCGAACTTGCACTTCAAATAAAAAAATTTTACTCATATCGTTAAATACATACTTGCGCGATCTTTGACGATGCTTACTGATGAATCGCTTCTTTTATTTAGAGCCATAATAGGCGCTGACATTCGCTTTTGGAATCACAATTCAGATGGACCAAGGACAATATAGAAAGAGAAATCAATCGACTCACTTAGTGATTAGAATATTTGTCGGTTGTCTATTTTCATTATCAGCCGCTCGAGACGTGTGAACATATATATGAATGCGTATTTTATATTTATTCAGAAGCGACAGAATCAGATCGTAACGCAGTAGCTTAATGCCGTCTAAAGCGAATGAAGTGTACCTTAAAGACAAACTGCGAGTCAAAGTAAGTCTGGCACGCCATTGAATAATGTATTTAACAATGAATAAGAATAAATAACGAATTTTATGCGAAAAAACTGACATAAATACAAAAACAACTTACATAATCCCAAATGACCTTTCTTTGAATATATTTTTTTTTTTTTATGTTGTTGCAAAACATCAATTAGTTGATTTGCGGCAATTCCAGACAAGATCAGAATTGAGTTGCTGCGCATGCAACGCATGCGTATAAAAAAAATCAAGACAACAATAATACAATTATTTATCTTAAAATAGAGTCAATATACTTTTACAGAGAATTTTGTTTGTAAATACAATATAGAAAGAAAACAATTTATGTAATGCGGAAGTTGGCGAATAAGAACGTATAACTGGTAAGTGCTAGAAAGGAATGCGGGTTTCAACGCGATATTGCTATTGTTAACAGGTTTGTTAGCGAATTCCTTCGTTGGCCAATATCAAAGACTGTATGATATGTATCGCAAGTCGTTAAACTTTCACGGAGTTCATATGCATAAAATATAACTGATGCGTGACGTAACGCAATCATTTTTTCTATACAAGTTTTACAATTTGTCAAAAGAAAACACACTTTCACAAACGTTATATATTATCATCTTGCATTTTGACATTTTTGTACAAATATTCTTTAAAAATATTTTCAAACAAATGTAATATTTGTTAATATATTACTACCGTGCTATTTTACATTATAGCTACTCGGAAAAAAATGAAAAACGTGTGATCATGAATTATATATGAGTCACACGGATATGATTTTATATGATTATATAAAATTTTATTTAAGTCAGAAGTGATTTCATGTAATCGTGTAAAATCAAATCCGAAATTTGACGCGATCTGATCACTTTATACATATAATCTTATATGATCATATGTTTCTATTGTTTCTCGAGTAGTGATGTTTACTATATCTTTCTATATTGAATCGAAAAAGCAGTTAGATTTATTTTCGTATTTCCTGCTCAAACAGAGAGAATTTTATTTTTCCAGAATAAAACAAAATAGTCGAAGAAATCTCTGTCGGGTTTCAATTTTTTAAGAATTGAGCAATTTTTTACAGTTACTATTATCTCGACTATAATATTGCACTATATATATTTGCAGTTCAGAAGGTGAAAAGAACTGATAGAAAAGAAACAACAGACAGGAATAACACTATCAGACTACGATTTGGAAGTCTACATATATAGACACACAAACGTTCTAAACTACGTTTAGGTCTAACGTAACTTCTCGTATGTTTGTTCTTGTTTGTTCTTCAACAACGCGCTTTATAATTGATGTTACTTGTCGTTAACAATAGTCGTCATGATGTTATACTGAATGTCTGAAAAAGTTTGATACAACCAAAATGTGAAGATAGATTAGGGTGTCAATTTGAACAGAAAAACATTTACCAAACCAGAAAATTATTCACCATTTAGCAAACTTCGCAACATTTATTGAGCTGGTAATTAATTAATATAAGTCAATGAGCGTGTGAGAAGCAATAGTTCGAACTTTGCGTGTATGATTTTTAGTTGTGACATTCAGCTTTTTGCGAGAAAATATTACTACGCTCGCTTGTTTACTTCGCCTCTTGTTGCTAGAATATTGTATGATATAAGCCAGGTTTTTTTACAATTATACACCTATAGAATCCGGACCATCGTATTCCACGCTCATTGGCTCACATTCATTAATTAATAACTCAAATATTGTAAATTTTGTGAAAATGGTAAATGACATTTCTGTTTAGATTTATTCAATCTATCTTCGCACTTCGGCTGTGTCAAAAGTTTTCGGACACCCTATATAGGCGACTCTAAATTCTCTTACGTGATAACAGTTTTCCGGGAAAGCGTACGAGAAGCAATTTACAAGTATCTGAAACGATGCATAGATAGCGAGATAGTAATCACATTGTTGTCGTCGTTGACAAGTTTCATCCTTCAGAAGAACAAGTGTCAAACACTGATTCATTATAGCACCTAGTGTTCGTGTGACAGCTCGCCAAAATAGACGCTCTCAATGATTTTTGACAATGCATCAGCTCACACACTGTTGCAATGGCCAAAATTTACGATCGAGTTGGTCTTTGAATTGCTGCTTTATTTGTTTTATTTGCTATTATATATATTTTCGTACAATTTTCATTTATTTCTAAATCTGAAGAAATAAATTAACGAAAAAGAATTTTTGAGCCTTAACAAAATCACCGATGTCGCAAATGACTATTTTGAAAAGCTCGAGAAATCGTTCTATCGAAATAATATAAATGCTCTCGAGAAATGCTGGTCAAAATATATTGAAGTAGAAAACGACAACATTAAAAAATAAATACATTTCAACTCAATAAATTATTGTTTACTTTTTTGTTTCGGATATTTATCATTTGTTTCTTACATATATAGCTTCGCGTTGCAATAAGTTATAACGGATACTTTTAGATAGAACTTCCGGAGTAATATTTTGTAGGTAGGTGTTGTCGCTACAGTTCGTTAGGCAGTAATACAGTTCCAAGATTCGTATCTCGTAGAATTTATAAATCCTTTATATCGTACGATGCGCGCGGCGAGAGAACATTGTAAGAAACTTAATAGAACACGATTATACAAATATATGTAGCACGATAAACCTACTAAATGACTTTAAATAAATTAAAGTATATATAATAATGATTTGAAATAATTTATGTAAATAAGAGACACGACATTTACTCGTTCTAGTCTCAGTTCTGGGATGTTTACAAACATCTGATGTGTTTGATTTTACGTCCGTGATATGCATTGATATATTAATTATCTAATTTGCGTACACATACACACACATTTGACGACGCAGATGCCTGTTTTTTTCTTTATATAGGTAATAATAACAAATATACTTGCTTTTATTATATTTGCAATTATCAAACACATTAAATGACGCAAACGTGTAAATAAAAGTTTCAGGTCACTGTAGTAGATGAGTGTACTAAATGTGAAGCAATTATTGCGAATTTTACTTTGTCTACGTTTTTTCAAAATATATTTATGTACATTTACATTGAGGAAATAATTATAACTATTAAGAATTTCTGAAAATAATTTTTGGATTTGTGTTCGCGTTAGTGTTATTTTTATACCGACGTTTTGCGAACATTTTAGTTTATTTTATCAGAACAAGAGCAGTCTTTAAGATATTTTTGGCTAAATATTTCTTTTTATAGCGTTAGATTGCAGAATAGCAGATCTACCTATTGCAGTTAGGTAGCAGAGAAAGATAATATAGTGGAGCAAGTATTGCGTGGTCAGAAAATGTGATAAATTATAAACTCGGAAAAATAAATTGCCATAGTAGGCTGATCATTTGTTATTACATTTCTCTACCACTTTCTGCACTACATTATCTCTCTCTAGCACTTTTTTGGTTTTTAATTAAGCGCTAAAAAAAAACATCTGGCCAAGAGTATCAGGCTGCTCTTGAACTTTGATAAAGTAAACTAAAAATCATTCACAAAACATTAGTATAAAAATGACATTTAACGAAATTCTCAAACTCAAAAACCATTTTCCAAAATTCTTATAACACATCGAAAGCACATCAAACTAATAAAAACTAGATACATATATATAGTATAAGAGACTGAGATCACAGTAGAGCAGTATATATTATGTTATCATATCATATCAATAAACAAATTTAGAAATATCTAAAATGAGATAGAATATTCAAGAATGTTTTTAAACAATAAACTACTCTACTATCAAAGGAAAGAAGAACATTTTTTAGAGATTTAAATATTTCATAATTTAAATAGTGTTTATGAAAAAAGAGAGAATCTATATTGAAATTGTTAGCTTCAAGCACCTTCAACGATTCTCTGCGTTGCCTGATTCGCCAGGAATCTTTCGACTCTTTCTCTAAATTCTTTGCTAGATTCCGGCAAAGGTAATCGCGCTCCTGGACCAGTAAGACCATGCAAGTTGTTAAAATTCGGATTATCCGACAGCCGACGATCGTGATCCAAGATATCCGGCGGTTTGGGTGCCGGTGGTTTTCTCTTCTGCACTGGTAATCTCATCACCGTCTTCGACCCGGCGATGATGTTCCCGCTATCCGGACTCATCATTCCGCGGAACGCGATTTTCGCGCTGAGTAGCGACCAGAAGATCTCCAGAAGAGACGCCATCAAGACATTGAACGTCAACAGCATTCTTGTGTGCGATGAGTTTTCGTACTGTTTCCAAAAATCGGTTTCATCTTTTGTCAAATCCGTAGATTTCTGCGTAATGTTCATTGCGTCTTCGTCCTGAAAAACTTCTCTCGATATCAATTTTTCCTCAAACATCAAAGACGCTTCCGCTTTAAGATTGTCGTAACTGCCATTTCTAACATCGTCGTGATAATCTGACATATTGAGTTCGATGCTGAAAGGTTCCGAAGTCACAGGTGATCCAATAGATTCCTCCAATCTCGATTCATCATTTTTGGTGACGTTGAGCGAATTGTACACGATATCTCTCACATGAGCGCTCATGTTCGTGACATTGTCGGCGTGATGAAATTGAACGTTCGGTGTCTTCAATGACCACATAGATCCTCCGGTACTATCAGAAGCTGCCGTAATGTCGAGGATCGTAAGAACAAAGCAGAGAATTGCTGCTATCAAGGAAAAGAGGCTTCCGTAGAAGAAAATAGCGATGTTCCGATTGATGTACCAGCGCCGCCAAGCGAGGAGCCCCGTCACGAACGGCACCATACACGCAACAGACAGAATCGGACCCTGCAGGGACAAGGCGAGGGTTCCCAGAAGGAGGGACAGAACACCTAGACCGAAGTGGACCAAGGACAGGCCGCCGACCGTTGAAGCCGAGTAACGACGCTCCGATGGATATAAAGACGACAACGGCGGTTTTGTCTTCACTTTTATTACGTACACGCTCTCCATCATTGCTCCTCCGGCGATTCACGAGTTCGCTTAGGTGCGCGAATCGATTCTTGATACGATGGATCCGATCAAGAGAAAGAATTACGTTAGATGCGCGAGAATATTACACACAGCGTTTGAGATAAAATTATGTAATTAATAATTCACGTAGTCCATTGTTCTGTTCACATTTTAGAAACGTTTGCATTTTTTGAAGAATTCCCGTTACGTAGTGTCACTGAACTATCCAAATTGGTATTCCTTACTACTTTCCACCTTGCACTGTGTTAAGAATATTTGGATACGAATGAGGTGCAGTTGTTGATCACTACGTTGTAAAAGCTGTTTGAAAATAATAAAAATAAGATGTTTATATAAGCGCACATTTCAAATTAACTAAAATGATATGAGAAAGTTGTTTGTTAATTTGTTAACTATTATTGGATTTTGAAAATAATATCCATTCTTATAATATGCAACATAAAAGGTAAAAGTTATATTGTTATTTTTATCAATTTTAATAAATCGAATTTTAATAAATAGAACATCTTCAATGTTCAATCTGAAGACCTTAATGTCTCTGTAACTTTTTTATAATCGCGCTATTTAGTATGTGCATCATTGCGCAATGTGTGTCCGATGCAATATTAACTAGTGATCTGATCGATTGGAAAGTAACTTATAAGAATTGAAAAACGCGCGCTGGAAATCAAACGAGATATCCGATGTGCGACCGCGACGATTTCACAGCCGCTCCTTCAACGTTCAAATTATTACCGCTGGATATTCAACCGATAATCGAGTTCATGCGGCTGAATCGAGTCGGGAGCGTTTAATAATTCGAATTTACCGGCAGGTACAGCAGAAGAAGCCAAATCGACTTTCGCGCTGCCAGCAAGAACGACCAATTATTGTAACTGTTCCTCGTTTGGCTTAATTGAAATTCTTGTCGGTCTCCGCGCGTGGATTTCGTTACTCGCGGCTTTCCGCGAGATAGGCATCTTGTGCAATTCGCGGATAACAATCATTCGCTCGTGACAGAATCCACAACCGGTCTCTTACAACACGCGCAACGATTCACACGAACAACATAATAAACATTTCTGTTAGTAAAGAAAAGATGTGACAAGAAATTTGTATTATCCTTCAGCATGTAAAACAAGTTTTGGCTAAAAGAAAAGTTAAACAATAATTGTAATAACAGTTAAAACTAAAGCGTTTAATATGAAAGTAAACAAATCTAAACTATCTCTTAGTAAATTTAATTTATATAAATTACATTGTTAATGTCAATAATAGTTTTTAGTCTTAATGGTTAGACGTCATCGCCGCGTCTGATCTTAGACTCTTCTCTTTCAGCACGTATTATGTAACTGATTACAAGACAGAGCAATTATGTTGCAAATGTGTGTGCTCTCGTTTCCTCGAACACTCTCGTTTCCACGTCAAACTAGCACGTAAAACCGTGAGAATAGTGAAATTTTCATTGAAATATTGTAAATTCGTGAGATTGTGCTCTGAGTGAAATATATGATAATTCAACGGAACAAGAGATTCTGTGTGATTAAAAGTCATAAAATATTAATTCTTTCTATATAAATTGTATAAAAGTATAACATATAAAAAAAGAGAAACTAAACATATTATAATCTTTAGAAATAAATAGTACTACACATGTTTCTGTGTAAATATTAATTCAAATAATATTTTGTATGTAATTTTGTTAAAAAATATTGTTTTTCAAAATCCAACACGTAGTGATAATAATCAGTTTATTGATTAAGTAAAATCAGACTAAGCGTTATTTCATACAATAATTTTCACTAATTATGATTAATATTAGTTCACATTTTTTGTAATAATACATTTTAACGTTATATATTTAAAAAGATATTTATGTGTGACTTAAAATAACTACAAACCTTATGTCAATCTTATCTCCTTAAAGATATGTACATTTGTTGTGACAATACACATATATTTACATTTTACAAATTTATTATCTCAGTTTATTTCTTCAATAAATTTGCTTGCTGATTACTTCGCGCAACAATATCAATTCAATTAGTTCTGATCGCAAATTTATCACATTGTGATATTATATCTGACAGGTATAAAACTAGCTTCTGGCCGAGTTGGTATTGAAAGTACGAACAATCAGCATCTTCGTGATAACTAAACTCGCGATTCGCGACTTAATAAGTGATCGTTCTCGCGCGATACCTGAATAACGACTGAACTACGAAGACTAGTCCTCGTTGAAATTGCTACGAACAACCCTCCCACGCAATCGACTTGAACAGTGAAAGGGACATCGAAGAGCAGCGCCGTATCTTCGACTTAAAGTTTAAGTTCGGTTCACATCATTAACAGTTGGTAATTCTCGTGCAGTAAAACGATTTTGAACGATAAGAACCAGATATCATCCTTATCCTCCTTTCACTCTTTTTCGCTTACGTATATATATTTATACATGAGTCAAATAAGAAACAAAAAAAACAAACACTGTCGAGTTCTTTCAGAAGTCGAACAAGTTTCTTTTTACTTTATCTTTGCTTTAACATATTTTAAAAAAAATCAACATATTGAGGCAGAATTTTGTAGTTGAACTTTTTTATCTGTTTTTGAATTCTTAAGTTTGGAACGGCGATTGGTCGATATCACATGTGTTTCTCACGAAAACACAATTCTTCCGCTTATGAAAGACCCGTTATAATCGAAGGTAATAAGTCTCAGAGAACAAACGTAAACGCCAGGGTCTTTGCTGAGAATCATGCATGAGCTAATCTTTATTGTTGGCTGCAGAAAAACACACGTGAGTTCGACACGCGACCTTTCCGTTCGATTATTGCAAGGAAGATTTTCGCAGACAACAATGTCTTTTCACTCAATAGAAAAATATTTATAAGAATAGAATAAATATTTATAACAAATTAAATTTATTTAAGATAAATTAAACTATCATCAGTCATGATTGAATTATGTAAATCGTGATTTGATTATATAAAAAGAAAAACAAGATTTTCTAGTTATATTATTTTTGACGTTATTTAAAGATTTAATGGACCGAGAAAGTAAAAGAAAAGTGGTTTTTTAGCATTAAAAATTATAGTTTTTAATTATCGAGGTCATGCTGTTGATTTGAATAAATGATAGTAAGATAAAAGTGCAAGTATCGTGATAAGACAGACCGGAGCACAAGGTGACATTTAAGACAAATTATTTAAAAAAACAAAATGTACGCAATATTATGTAATATTGGGTACATTGCATAATAATCAGATCAGATTTAGCTTTAAGAAAACAAATATTAATTTTATACATCTTTATGGAAAAAACAGTTCTTTAGTAAACACGATTGCGCAAATTTATCAACTTGCGCCATATTCAGGATTAATTGTTACGTCTTTTATATAGAGAAATTATAAAGTAAATAATTACTGGTTTTATATTTTATTATAATTAATGAAATTGGGATGTATTATTATATATTAAAGATAACTATAAAACATTAATGATAATTTATTTTATTTTAACTTATTTTTATAAATGATTTTTAGAAACTCTTACTAAGTAAGTCTTTCAAATAATATTATAGATAATACTTTAATGTAAGAAAATATAATGACTTTTAGAAATGTACTTTGAGAGAGATAACACGTCGAAAGGCGATTACTTTCACATGCACATATAATCATGCGACTACTAATTCTCGTCTCATGTCAATTTACTCCATTTTAATAAAAGATATTATATTTATAAACTATGTTATATATTACATTTATAAACTATGTTGCAATGATGATTAAATAAATATAAGAGAAGCGATCTAAAACTATCATATTTTTTATATCTAAAATAAAAAATTGCAATCAAGAACTTTTAAACTAATAATTAAAAAATAGAAATAAGAAAAACTAACTTGCCATGTCTAATTTTACAAAAATGCTTGTAAATAATACATGCCATGTTTTTAATAAAAGGTATTCTTTACATATGACTAACACGATAGTAGCAATTTACATAATAAAGAAGAATATTTTCCTGTATTTAGTAAGCAAGATATTAGTTGTGTGACATTTAAGCCAGTGTAGTAAACTAAAGTTTTGGTCTTTTCTATCTACATCTTGCTATTGTTTATACAAATAAATTGAAGTGAAAATGCAAACGATCAGTATATAGTTTACAATTAGTTGATTTCTGGAAAACTAATAATCAGAAAATTCCACACAAGATCCATCTAAACATATTCAAATTTTTATGAGACGGTTATCATAATTAAGTGATTGTTATGCTTTTAATTAGAATAAAACGACTCTCTCTCTTTTTCTCACACATGTTCATCGCAGTTAATCAGCGAGAAATTCTAATCTAACTAAGTTTTTTTTATCGGTAAAAGTAACCAATTTACTTTTATAGCTAAACTTGTTATGTATCTACTTTAATTTTAAATTATCATTTATCTTCATATATGAGGATATCATGTCTCTATGTATATGCATGAGCGCTAGTAAACCAATTGTCGAAAATCGTCAAGAACAAATAGAAAATTAAATTTTGAAAAAAACTATAAATGTAAATGATATGAAAAACAATTAAATTATTGAAACTTTGTAACTTTGTGTAGACAGTAATTATTATAGTAACAATTGCTCGCTTCAATATTAAGTAAAAAAATCACAGAAAATATTACTGTGTATAATTAAAGTTATATGCAATTTGTGTCAAAAATGCAACACGGACTTCAGCAATTTGCGCCAAAGTAGTACACACGAGAAAGTAATAACCATGTCTCTTTTAAGCTAATTTCCTTACGACAGTGATCATACAGTGATGGCATTATGATTGCTCAATGTGAAATGCTAAAAGTAGTATTATATTATTATCGTTGTGTAATTAGAGGGACAATCGAGAAAGTGGAGCCTCCAATAGCATTACGCGTTACACCGTAACGGTGCACATCTCAACATGTCGCAAGAACGGCAAAAAAAATCGAAGACTTTCACGAGCTATGTTGGCAGAGCAAAATCACTCCATCATCGATAAATCGTTCGTGCGGAAATTAGGTATCGCGCGAGTTTAGCTTTCCAGAAGATCGAACTTCGCGTCAAGATACAAATCGTACTTGCTTCCGGCAAAACCGGATCGCGAACTCGCTCGAGCGGATGATTGTCGCGATTGAACGATGAAAGAACAGGAGAAATCAAATCCTACACGATGCGTGACTCCGCGAAACGGGATAATCGCGATCTCCGTGCGGTTGCACGAAACAAGTCACGGAAAGCGTGCGTGCTCGTTGATAGCATTCATTTCGGATTTAAACGCTGTAATATACCTGGCATATATTTTTTTCTTAATCTTTTTCTCTCAAAAATATCATTATAAATATAATCACAAGAAGAAGGAGATAATATTTTTTTTTATAACATTGGTAAATACATAAAACATTGTTAAAAAAATTTTGCAAAAGTAACATAAGAGACTTTTAACAAAATATCACTTGCAAAAAGCGCTCGCGATATAATTACTCGGAATACAAAGGTTTGTCAAAAATTGGGAGGCTCAGGTTTCTATCGATATCTTCGATTCTCTATCGAAGTGTTTCCTCGAGTACTTTCCCCCGTAAAAAGATTCCGAAAGAACGCGCTTAGGTGACGTCGTCGTACGGGAGCCACGCGCCTCGTTTCGAATACTTTCATTAGAGCTGACTTTTTGGCCGTTAACGTGTCGGTACGTGCAAGAGTGAGAGAGTTAGATATTCGACGCACGAGAAAATAGAACGAGATAAACAGCTTGCGTTTGTGACCAAAACGCATTTGTGTTGGAGCAGCTGTTATACTATCGAGGCACGCGTCTCTCAACGGTCGCGGCAGCTGCTCAGAAAATTGGCTATAGTATACTCATTCAAAGTTCTTTACATCGCGTCGTTCGTATTTACATGCAAAGATAAGTAAATAAATTATGGATTTTAAATATGACAGTTTTATTTATTTTATCCGCTCAAATTTGAGTTTTATGGTACAAAATTATATGAGTCGTAGTTTAAAAATACAATTAAAAACACAAACAATTTATTATAGACAAAAAACAATGTAGTTTAATATTTAAGAGACTGATGAATATAAGAGAAAAATAAGACGCGCAGATAAGATATGTTTTACATTTTAAAACTTTCGAGACAGTTCGTACAATGCATTGTTTAGCCAGAAGCTTTTCACGAGAGAGAAATATTTGTTTGCTTCTACATTTGTTTTTAATTACTTTTATAAATATTTGCAAAAAGAAAACATTTTCCGATAGAATATTATTTCATGGAAAAAAATTGCATAAATATATAAAATTTTATTTTTAATTATAACTCTCTTTACACATTAAGACACACAGTTATCTCGGTAGACATTTAAAGTTTAAATTACTCCGCGACGGCAACGGTCGAAATTTTGAACGGAGCATACTGTAGTTTGAACGGTCCCCACCTCATGTGAAGGGACACCGGGCCCGTATTACGTGAAACGCCGTGACAACCCCCCGAATAACCGCGCATATACAGGAGGGAACGCATGAAGAAACGCCCTTTGCGCATCTGCTGTTAAGGGAACCCGCGAGGCAGTTTATTCAAGGCAACGGTCGCGAATGCATCGCGTGGTTAACGAAAGTGCACAGTTCTCGCAACACAGTGAAACATTGATGATTAAGAAATTTGTGTAAATTGTGCAGCAAAATTTGCAAACTTTAATTACAAAATATTTTGCACAATGCAAATAGTAAATTTTATATTGAAGATTTTTCAATTTCTTTTTTACGTTAGCGACATGTTTTGAATCTATTCTAGATTCTACGACACTTTCGGAATTTTGCCTCAGTTTTCTAAAATGTGCTTTCAGTGCTTGAAAAATATTTAATGACTATCTCAACGATTCATAAGATTATATAAATTTTCTGTTCTGTTCACGATATATGACAAAAGCAAAAACCACTATTAGTATTTATACATATTTGTGTAATACATTAAAACAAAGTAGATTTTTATTTTATATAAAAAACTAACACTTTGCGCGAAAGCTTTCTTATTATTCCGTCACATCCAAGCTCACTTATTTGACTAATAACGTCTCAGACTACCATTTAACTTTCTATTTATGTCCATGAGTCAATGCCAGATTCATTCCTTCAAATCAGACTCGACGTTATTAGTCTAAACTAACTCTTTCCTTAAACCAATCTTCAACATTCATCGCAAAGATTTCGTCGCGAGTCTGCAATAATTTCTCGTCAGTCAAATGTACAAACGTACCGTCCGATGAGGTAATTGCGCGAACGAACTGCCATGGCACAACCACCTGAAACAGCGCCGGTGCATTGTTACACCAATCCGTCGTTCTGTCGCCAATCGGAGTACATACCGGACGATCATGCTCATACCGACTTGCCGCCGCCGCCGCAACAATTTCAAGGAAGCGACGATTTACCGCCGCCTCCGCCACCGTTACAATTGCAATGTCACACCGCCGGTCAGAGCAATCCGGCCTTCCAAACCCCGCTAGAGACGCTGGACGTGTGCGAGTCCCGGAACCGATATTGTTATCTGGAGGATAGCAGAGCTCCCGTGCACAGACGGTACTCGAGTCTTCCGGTAGAGGAAACTCGCGTGATTTACAATCAGTCTTCGCGATACGAATACATACAGCAGGAGGAAACGGAGAGGGGCCAGTTGGCGCGCAGAGGATCGTCGAGATACGAGTTTATTCCGCAGCACCAGCAGGTGCAACAACGTTCCGCAACAGCAACCAACCAAGACGATCGAGGTGGGTCTCAGACGCGAGCGTGTCGCGGCAATGCCGGCAGATACGCGCTTATACCGGGTGAGCAAGACTACCAGGATGATGGACCGCAATGGAGCAATGTCAAATCGGCGCCTCAGCATATTAACACTCCGCAGGGTGATTACTTCAATCGTCTTTATCTCCTTTTAAAGCTACAATATATTCTAAAAATATACATAGAAGAGATTAAACGCGATTAAATATATGTTGAAACGTTTGCTTGAAATTTCCAATACAAGTTTGCGATGTAAAACAGGCCGCTACACCAGAGTACCTTTGCAAGAAGAACTCCCGCCGGCACTTCCCGAAAGAAACTTGCAAGAACTCTCGATCTCGCCGAAGAATAACTTAGCCACACAGAAGTTACATGAAATATTATCCACGCCTAGAAAGCCGAGATCCAGATCCGAAGAGAGGACGTTATCGCCGAGAAGACAACAGTCCTTCAATCAAACCGGCACGCCTCAAAGAAGAGCGCTTACTCCCGGTGGATCTCCGAGCGGTACGAAATACAGTATTAAACTTTTTTGATTACGCGTACAAAGCTAATTTATTGCTTCAGCATTTAATTTTCTGTTTGTCATAGTTTTAATTAGTTGTCTATAAGAGGGAACGTTATTTTGTTTATTTCTTCAGGCCGTACCTTTAGCCCAACGCGCTCAACTCCTCAAACCACACCTCAGAATCGAGGCTCCGTAGCCGCGGGACTTCAAACGTCGACGCCGAATAAAGAATCTTCGGCACGAAGATGCCTTCCGCTGCTGGAGAACTCGTCTCGACAGCAAGACGTTTGCCCGGCCAGTAACTGTGGTCGGCTTCGTTACATAGGCACTGCTCCGGTCGATTTAATAAATTTGAGTCACAATGAACCACCGCCTCGTTATGCGTATACAGAAAGCGGCTTGGAATCCATGCCGATGATGTCAGGATCGCCTAGATATCAAATGGTACCCGCCGATCAGAAAAACTATCACAGCGTGGAAAGCGCGTTTATGGCGCGAACTGCCGTCGTAAGTAATACCATTGCTAATGCAAAAGAGAGACTAATCCGATGATACTGTTCTAAGTGATAGAATAACTCCGATATATAAACCGCATTTCATCAAAAACTTAATTTATCAAATATTATTTATAGTCCAACAAATATTTCATTTTAAACATAAAATCTTAAATCAAGCGATAAGACTTTACAGTCATACTTTACGCTGAATATACGTGCAAAATATATATTTTTAATATTGTGTTGTGATTTTAGCTTTTTATTGTTACTATTAATAAAACTATTGTCTATTTAATAGATTTATTAGCGTGACAAGTAACGTAAACATATTTTACGAATACATAAAACGATTACGAAGTAAAAAATAGTTTAACGGTTATTTTGCTATATATATATATATATATATATATGTAACATAAAAGCACGTAACAAAGTGATTGCACACAAATTGTTCTTACTCTTTCTATTTTCTCTGATCTTTACGACAAGCCCGTGGCCTAAATACCAGAGTTATAAATACCCTACATAATAAATACCAAGAAATAAATAAGTATTTAACTAATAAAAATGCGATTTCTGCGATTTCTTTTAGGTGCCTCCGTTATCTCCGCCCAACAGCGACGCGAACACGACCATGGCGAGTGGTTTGGAAAAAGGCGAGAGAAGAAACGCACCTATTTTACTTATGCTGGTCGGTCTTTTGACTTGCGGTCTCGCTCTGTATCTGTCCTGGACACAGGGAAGAAGGTGGAATTTTTTAATACTTTGTGTGTTTCTCACTCATCACAAATCTCAAGAAAAGAATCTTCCGACTATGTAATGATGATATTCAGTAATGAAAATAACGCGATGATGACAAATTTATTGAAATATATATTTTTCTCACACATAATATTAAATAATTGAGATTTATGTAATAAAATTAGAAATGTGATTATTTTTAGATATTACTTTGATAGCGCAGTAGGTTGCGGTGCTTGCTGCGCTCTGGCCGGCGCGTGCAGAACTTTAAGAAAGACGTGGACAGGACTTGGCCTGGCCGGACTGTCGGCATTGAGTTGTGCCGGTCTTCTGTTGCTTGCTGCTAAATCTCCAAAAGAAGGCACGCCTCTTCACGATATCACAGCCGGTGCATTATGCGGCGTATCAGTCTTAGGTGCTGGTCTGGCTCTGTTGGCACTTTTGAAGCCGAGATGCAGCTTCGGACGTCATAGACGAGTTCATTCTTGGATACCAAGATTCTCTCCTTAACTTTCAAAACCGTTCCGACATTTTTCACGAATACGCTGGAATTGTTTTTTTCAAAATAATACCAATAATATGTAAAAATATAAATGTAAATTAGATAAAATGTATCATTGGACAGAAATAACTTTTTATTTTATGAATATTTATAAGTAAATATTTATAATACAAATATATTTAGTAAAACAATTTAAACAATGTTATATAAAACTCAATTATAAGTACACATATATTGCATACAACTGTGCTATGTACGATATGTAAAACAAAATTATCAAACTATACAAATCTAGTTGACATATAAAATAAAAATACAAATCTAGATTGAAGTATAACATAAAAATTAATTTGTAAAGAAAAAAGAAAATTTATTTAAAAAAACATACATTTCCTTTAGTATACAATTACTTTTAACGTATTCTAATCTAACATGATATATCATATAGATATTTATCGTAATATCTGATTCCTTTTTGATATATCAGTTATATTTAACAAAATGTGTCATTCACGGATTTTTTAATAAAAAGTGCATTTTCTTACTATTTTTTTTAGTAAAACCATTGCTGACAATAGTTTATCGAGAAAACAAAATAAATAATAATATTTTATTTGAGCAAATAATTTGCTAAGATAAAATTTCACTTGTTGTTATTATCTTTCAGTTGTGTTGCATTGTTATGGTTAAAGTGATAGTTATCCCACATGAAGAAATGTGATTTATTTGTGTTTTATTTACACATACGCGATAGTATCTGGCGATACTACTAGAGACATAGACAAATATTTTAAGTGTCTTAGAAAAGTATGTTGAAGCTTGTGAGAAATGATAGATTAAAATTAAGATTGGTGCAAGTTTAGCAAAAGCGCCAGACACATACGTCTATCTTTGTCTCTCTTATCTCATCTAGTTTTGTTTTGGTTCGACTTCGGGTTCCGAGAGATGGCGCTACTTATCCGACAGCGTAGCGGCTGAGTAGTAGCTAAATTGAAGTTCGCTCATCGGCTTAATATCCTCTTATATATATATATAATCAGAACCTGTTTACTATTCGATTGTATATGTGTGTGTGTGTGTGTGTGTGCGCACGCGCGTGCGTATGTATGTATGTGTGTTAATAAATCATGAATATTTTACTTTACACTGAAGTTAGACAATAGAAAATCGATTGTATGATAATAAAAATGTGACTTACAATGTTAAAAAAACAAAACATATGTTCATTTTTCTGAATCGATTACGACCAAAGAACTTTTGATTCGAACGATTTTGCGTTCTTCTATTAAAAGCAAAGAAAAAATAAAAGACTTCTGATAGAAAATCCAAAAACTTACATGGTTAAAACTTAAGTCAAAAACTATAATACAAAGAAACCAAATAGTGCCGTAAGAAAATTTTAATATTTTGCTCAAAAATATATATTGGGTTGTTCGGAAAGAGATCGTACCGTTTTCTAATAATTGATAACATTACCGTCAATGACACTCTGGCCAAGATGTGTACAGACGGCGTCATTAATTCGAAGAATAGGCGCGGGGATCGAAGAGCAAGCGGGACGGTTGCTCGTAGCGCCAATGGGCGCCGTACTAACTAACTAGTAGCAGTTGGGTGTCCACAACTGGACACTCGATTTTGGGACTAATGGATTAATGGATATTTGGATCAACTGGACTTTTTATGTGATCCCCGCGCCTATTCTTCGAATTAATGACGCCATCTGTACATAAGATATCGCGCAGATACTAATAATATTGAACAGCACTACACGTATATGAGCATTTATAAAAACTACATTATGTGAGTATATAATAAGTCTTTAATTTGTTTTTAAATTGTATTTAAAAAAACGCGTTACTTGCCAAATAATATGATATCATAATAAAGAGAATATAGTGTTACGTCTTGACCAAAGATATGGTTGATGCAAGAGGAAGTAGAAAAGGAAGTAGAACCGTAACAGGTCAGTTTTACTACGTAAGTAGTTTGGTCTTGACACAATAAAAAAATCGGTTGTGCGGGTCGAGCGAGATAGTTTACAAGTTTTAGTTTACGAAATCAACTGCTTCGGATATTACTCTGTCAAACGTAAACTCTCGCCCGTCGATTTCTTTTTAAGTTTGAAACATTAGCTTCAATTACTAAGAACAGAATCTGACAAACAAAAACCAAAATAAATATCAAAGGAGAAGAAGAAAAAATAATACATTTCTCTTTACTTCGGCTGTGCAAGCAGCGCTATCATTTTCTCATCACTTTGCGGTAGATAGCACGTTGCGTTTTTTTTTTAAGTGGTTTCCCCGGGAGGCTTAATCCACTCTCATTATTTAATTCAAGAACTGTTCAAAGTGCCGTTCTTCTTTTCGTGTACAAAGGTCGGCTCTTTGAATAATATTGCGCGTCACACGATATGCCATTTCTGGCGTAATGGTATCAAAGGCCGCAACAATAGCTTTACGTACTTCGTTTTCTGTATCATTACACTGATATTTCACTGATATTTTACAAATTTTTTATGTAATCCCATACAAAAAAAATCTAAAACATTCAAATCTGGCAAGATGATAGCAACACGGCGGGCCACGGTACGGCCGAGAAAAGGCCCTTATTATGCCGAGTCCTTATTATGTCGAGAGACACGTGGCCGCCGTGGGATCCATTTGGAAAAAAGAGTTGAATTTCTGAAGAAGGCCGACGAGCGTAAGGATTGACTCTCTCTCGCATATTTTCTTTCGCGATTTTATATTTTATATTATAATCATATATAAATACATAAACGTATGTACGATAGTATATGATTTCTTATATTTATATATGATTATATAAAATCAGATCGCGCCAAATTTCGGATCTAATTTTACACGATCATATAAAATCATATCCAACTTATATAAAATCATATTCGACTTATATAAAAGTTTATACGATCATGCAAAGTTACATTCGATCCACATATGATCTTATATAATCACATGATTTTCTATTTTTTCTCGGGATATTAAAAACAAATATATTCTTCTTTATTTCAGTCCAGCAATTTATTGTAATTTAATCAAGCACCACAAAATTGTAAGATTATTATTAGCGAGTTTATGTGCACTATGAAAGTTCTATATAACAGCTTTATTAAATTAAATATTTAAAAACTTTTGTAAAAAGAATATTAAGAACTGTTCCGAGCATACATGATATTACATGACACAAAGTTAACAGAGATAAATTAGATTAAAAAATAGTAAGGAAGAATGAAATGATGTAATTCTTACTTATATGAGAATTTTTTTTTATTAATACACTTATGTAAAATTAATTTTGGTTTTTTAAACTTGTTACAAAGTCATGCGGCGTATGATTATTTTAGGTTTAAACAAAATTATTAAAACAATTATCAAAAATATTAAATTGTTATTTACCGATTTAAGTAAATAAGTAGTTTTGATCGATAGTCTAGACTACTTCCCGTGTCTAAACATGTAGAGTCACGACGATCAAAGATCATGGTCATGATAAAATCATAATGTCAAGTTCATTTTGATTAAGCATTTCGGCAGAATGACAATCATTTTCGTTTATTGTTTTCTCATATAACATTTGTTTAATTAATGTTTTTATTATTTAACATAAAAATAAACTTATTTTTTTTTGTAAAGTAATTGATACATTAAAAATACAAAAATATATTAAATGCTCGGTTTTTTTAGCAACTTCTTATTAATCTTGTAAGTTTATTATTTTTAAATATTTTATTGTTTTATTTTTGTACATACTATTTCTTTGTTTTTTTAAATTCGGTTTGTGTTAGATACATTTTCATTGCCTTAATTTCGACGTGTGAGTAGGTAAGTGTTTTACAACTTATGTGCGAATAAATACAATTATACTTTGATTATATTGATTTATATATAACATAAATTATAATTTATATATAACATATCAAGACGCTACCGTGTATTTTATCTCGAGTTTTTTCGCAACGATTTTTTCATATAAAATATTTCATAGTATAACACTAATAAAAAATGTAACTTTACTTGTCTTAATAAATATCATTACAAGCTTTTAATTGCGAGAAGTGCAAAGTAAATAGGTTCAATCAATCCAGAGATTTAAAATATCACACCTCAAAATGCAAGAATATGTCACGAAGATTCTTAAGATTCAGTCTCACGTACACAGAACCGCACACACACACATAAAACGCGTTACGCAAACCGCGTTCAAGTCAAACATATTCAGCGCGTTCATATATTGATATTTGCATATATTGTGAATAAATAAGTTTTAATTTTTTTTTGTATCATGCTATGTTAACGCTTCTATTCAGTGTCTATCAACCTGTTATTAAAAAAACGTTATTACGTCTAGAACAGACAAATGCTGGGAGAAAAATATTGGCTATATTTTTAATGACAAATTTAAAAATGTAACTGTACATTCCGTATCGACGGAATGAGAGAAACTAATAGAATAACATGTGCATACATAGACAGCATATAGAACAGAGCACTATCCGCGTTATTGTATTCCGTCGCTACGGCGCGACAGACTGGGCTGTCCTTACGCTGGATGCACGCTGATTAGCGAATCTTTATTAATTAATATCTCGTTAATTATTGCGAATCTTCCAAAGTGATATAGGACTTTTCGTCTTAGAATAACCCCTTCTACCTACCTACGAGCGATGAGACGGCAATTACGGGACACTCTGTATATACAAAATACGCGACAAACATCTAGCGTATAACTCTTATGGCCGAAGATTTTATGAATTAAAATATTGAAGTTCTTTTGTTCATATGTGTGCTTCTAAGACAGAAGTTAACAAGCTAAAAGATAAGAATAATATTTTATATTTTGAACAGTGTTTTTAAGAAATTTGTTAATATGATTTTAGCGAGACGAGAAAAGGCAAGATGGGGTAATAAAAATGCGCGTTATTTCCTCTTGCTTTACATAGACGTATAAATAAAAATCTAAAAAGAAAAAAAACGCTAAACCTGAAACTAAATCTAAAAAGAAAAAGAAAGAAGAAAAAAAGAAAAAATCATCATCAGACAAAGAAGACAACGAAAAAAGAAAACACTCCATGTTTATATTGTAAAGGGCTATATTTAAAATCTGTGGAAGATTGGATAAGGTGCTAAATTTGTGACGAATGACTTTATTGCTCGCAAATATAGAAGACGATGATGATAAAATTATACATGTGTGCCCTCGTTGTTAACTCAGTAAATAATGAATTTTGTTAATCGTTTGAGTCCCAGGAGGTATTGAAAAAACATTGTCGAAGAATCCCAAACAGCGCAACCGCGCTTTGCTCGAAATGTGCTGGGTTTTCTCGACATAAAATCTCAAAAGCGCGATCGAGCTCTGCTTGAGACTCAAACGGTTAATAAATACCCTATTTTCCTTACAACGATGCCCCGTCTCACCACACCCATGGAGCAAGATGGAGAGAAATAAACTTTTCTGAATTATTACTTTTTTAGTATAAAAAACTTTAAAGGGATGATTAATTTATAGTTTCATCAAAAGACAATTACTAAAGAATAATTCAGAAGTAAAATTGTTTCGTTGATTATAAAAATTTGTTTTATTCATCATTAAATCTTAACTTCCGTCTTGCTTGATCTTCCTCTAGATGTGTAAACAATGAATTCTATATATCTAATACATATTCCCTAGAGGTAACGTGGACATCCATTAGATGTTTCCAATTTCTATCATAAATGTCTAATAGATGTTTGGAATATTTTGTTCTGTGTCGGTTCTATATTACGCAGCAGTCTTATAACACATGGTTTTGCTCTAATACAGTTAGAAATAAAAGCGCAGAAATAAAACTATCTAACATTAAGATATATATACGTTTGATCAATTATTGGTAATTTTGATAAATATATCTTTGATAGTTATAAAAACAATAATATAGTTTTATTATTTGTATTGTATCTTTCCCGGAAATATAAATATAAATATAAATATAAATATAAATATAAATATAAATATAAATATATAAATGTAAATATATGAATATAAATATAAATATAAATATAAATATAAATTCCGCATTTATAATAAGAAGTCGATCTTAACAGTGACTGTAGTCCCTTTCTACTTTAGTCTGATGCTCGTTACGATCGGTAACAGTTCCGCGTCTAGATTCAAAGACGCGAATCAGTCACTCGTCGTCAGGCAACCGACAAATACCTTGTGGTCGCACCGTGACAATATTACATTTAGTAAAATATTTGTATTTGTATTAAAGTATTTGTATTAAAGAAAGTAAAACATGATCAGTGAATCATGTAGTGATATACCGGTCAATCCGGAAGAAATTGTTATTTCTGGCATTTCTGGTAGCTTTCCAGCTTCGAATGACATGAAACAATTACAAGAACATCTATTTAACAAAGTCGATCTTGTTACAAACAAGCATGGCCGATGGACATTAGGTAAGTAAATTATAATTNATTATGTAATTAATTTGTACAATATTTAACAATTAATAGAGAGTTTAAGCTTCTTTAAGTTTAAAACTAAACGCGAAATTTAAATGGTTGTAGAAGTCTTACACTAGATGTTTGTTGTGAAATAAATATACATCTATATTTATGTTTTTTTTTGTGTAAATTTATGCGTTTATGTAAGTTGTTGATAAAAAGACGCATTTTTTGTGAATTTTTATAATATGAAAATAATAGATATAATATGAAAACAATGAATATTTCTTACTGATATTAGCGATGTGTCTTGAAACTAAATCAAAGCGTACGCAACTCCTGAGAAAGTATATATGTAGTCTGTTGGTGATGATGTAATATTTATATGAAATCCAATTTTTTAATGATAATTTTGGTAAAATTGTCAAAATAAGTTTTGAAAAATTGAAAGAAAGATCGTTGCTGTTGTCCTTGAGAGTGTTGTAATATTAGCTGAATGCAGTAAAAAAAAAACAAGTACATTTGATATCTTTTGTTTTTGTCTTTCAGTTTGGTTCAGCATTTCAAACATACATCATAACCGATTCCTGTAGTACTATTTTATATATGTGATATTTTGTACATACAACAGTGTTGTTTTAAAATAAGTTTGTTAATTATTTACGAGAATTCTTGTAACATTTCTATAATATTATTTTATTATTATTTTGTAGTATTGTATTCGACTAAAGATGACTTGAATAAAGTCGAAACGTTTCGTAAACTAAACACACAAAGTCTATTCTATTGCATAACATCCTGCACTTGATTCAAATAAGCCTCTATTAATTAACTCATATTCTTTTGGAATATCCACTGTAAACTCAAAGAAACTTCTCATATCTTTATTTAATTCACGTGTAAAATTTACGCAAAAAGAAACATAAATATATATTTATTCTTTGTACAAAACATTATTATTTGCAACAAACATTCAGCATAAGGCTTTTACGACCATTCAAATTTCACTTTCAATTTTAGTTTTATACAATATTTGTATAGCAATATATAAATCAATATCATACTAGTATGGCATTGTACCATCTGTTATAGAACATCCGGACTTACCAGAGCGTATGGGAGTAATTAATAATTTAAATAAATTTGATGCGGAATTTTTTCGTATAAGTGACCATCAAGCTCATACACTCGACCCTACTATAAGATTATTTCTTGAGCATACTTATGAAGCCATTGTTGATGCAGGAATCAATCCAGTACAATTAAACCAAAAAAATGTTGCTACGATTGTTGCAACATCCTTATTAGAATCTCAAGAAAAATTCTTATACCGGGACTGGCAAGTATGTTTTTTGATATTTGGCGAAAGTTTGTCAAGAAATTTTCAAAATTTGTTTGTGATCAGGCTAGTTTGAATTGTTTGGGTAGTGTTGTATAAATCAATTGATTTTTTTTTTCAAACTTTTCGACTTTATTTGAAGTCTTCTTTAGTGGATTACATTAACCCCTTGGGTACATTTGACGTCTGAGACACGTCATTCACTTTTTTCCTCTAGGAGCGGATGACGTGTTTAAGACGTCAAACCAAAAATTAAACTCTTGGGTACATTTGACGTCTGAGAGACGTCATTCACTTGTTTTCCCTATGAGCGGATGAATGTACTGCTTTTACATACTACTCCAAGCAACCAAAAATTATATCCGTTCCACATGCAAATATTTTCTCAAATAAATCCGTACCCAAGGGGTTAAATATGTTTGTAACAGAGTTGGATTACAGCATATATTAATGTAGTTTTCTTTATGTTCTATAAAATAATTAAACATACTTCTTAAGTTGAACAATATCCAAAATCAATATTTGAACTCAACGACTATATAGAGCCAGTGCTGGTTGTTGTGCAATAAATAAATGTACTCGGATATGTTTCAAAATGTTTCGACTATATTTTAAGTCCTTATCAATTGAATCTATTGACAATGATAATTATGCACGACAATAGTTTCAGTAAATCTTGAAATGTAGAACTGTCATTATACACACACACACACATAAATAAATTTACATTTCTTAATAAAAATTAAACGTTACACATGATGTAATTGAATAAAATGCGATATAAAATTAATCGTCATACATCAACAATAAATATACAATTAGTTAATTGAGTATCTAATACAAGTCATACTTGCACAAACGTGAGATCGATATTGAGTCAAAGAAAATAGAATAGATAAGAAGAATAATAAGAAGAAAATAGAAATAGATCGAATTCAACAAGCAACACTGCTCTCTCTGCATGTTAAAATAGTACTTTTTCAAGTATAGAAATATATGCAATATATTTCAAGTATAGGAATATATGTCATGAATATATATCACGCAGTCCTCAGTGTCCCTCATTAAATTCAAATCAAGCTCTTGTTTTTTAATGAACAACGTTTCTGAAGTTTGTCGTTTATAATAATTCTGTTCTATGTCTAATATTTTAACTAAATTCCAATCAAAACTATGTCCCGTCTCAATACTATGTTTGGCTACTACAGACGTGTCTATCTGTCTTCTTGACGTAATTAATGTGTTCTTTTATTCTAGTTGTTAATTGTCTTTTAGTTTGTCCAACATAGGAAGATATACAATATTGGCAAAAAATACGGTAAACAACATTTTTTTGTTTGTTGAAAGGAACAAGATCTTTGTGTGTTTTAATGAATTTCGACAACTGGTTTAAATTCTGATATGTAGGTTTAATAATTTTGTTATTGATTTCTATATGGTTAAACTTGGTGTTGTAATTATGTATGTACAGAAGGACAAAAAAAAATTTTTCCACCTCTTCTTCGTCATGTATGAAACTACCAATGTGTTTGTTAAGTTTATTTATGAACAATGCTCTCAATCTTTTATTAATAGTATTGAAAATTAAACGTATTAAATAGTTATTTAATAAAATGTTAATTATAAATTGTAAATTTTTATTGTGATATTGTGGATCTGATAAAAGTATGGTTCTATCTACAAGTGAGTATATGGTACCTATTTTATGGCTAAGAGAGTTCATCATAAACAAATTGAAAATTCTTTTATTTATAATAATTGATTAACGTTATTATATGGGTAATTCTCAAAAAACGTAATCTCCGTGGACTGTAATCTCCGTGGTATATTGACATAAAAAACATAGATAAGTTTTTTATATTGCATAGTCACGTTCATTTTATATTCATATTACGAATGGTGACTTAAAATGGTATGAAAAAACATAATTCACCGCTATCCGTTAGTTAATAATAATTATTTTTTATCAAAACTGAAAGTTGAAATTTACGCGTTCACAGAGAATCACCCATATATCACTTCAAACATACTTATCTAACAATAAAAATGATAACTACATTTTACAATTAGATCAATGGTTTAAATATTGTTGGTTGTTCCAAAACCACGTTAGCAAATTTTATTTCCTATTGGCTGGATTTGAAAGGACCATCGTATTTAGTCGATACAGCCTGCAGCGCTAGTCTTTATGCTATAACGTTGGCTTATAATATCATCATATCTGGTAGATGTGAAAGCGCAATTGTAGCCGCTGCAAATCTATGTCTACATCCGACACCGACTATGCAATGTTTTCGTCTTGGTAATATCATTAGAACTATTTATGTTTTTCACTATATGTATATAGAAAAAGTATGTATATATGTTAAGAATGCACTTTCTCACATGTGATAATGATGATATTATATGTATGTGTGATTGTAGGTGTTCTGTCACCAACTGGTCATTGCAGACCTTTCGATGTAAACGCAAATGGATACTGTAGAAGTGAAACAGTATCGGTAATATATCTTCAAAAAGCGAAACATGCGAAAAGAATTTATGCTGTGTGCAAACATATTGCAATAAATAGCGATGGATACAAAGAGAAGAGAATAACATTTCCCTCGGAAGTCATGCAAACACGTTTATTAACCGAGTTTTATCAACATTGCGGGATATCGCCAACTAATGTGGAATACTTTGAAACGCACGGTACCGGCACAAAAGTCGGAGATCCTGTAGAAATTAATGCTATCTCAAACGTTTTTTGTAAAGATAGAAAGACACCGTTGTTGATTGGCTCCGTGAAATCCAATCTTGGTCACGCTGAAGCGGCCAGCGGTATGAATCAGATTGCTAAGGTAAAGAAATAAATTTAGTATTTTATCTACTTACACAAATTAATATTATTCAAACGTTTGATACTTTATAACTACATTTTGTACATTCTTGAAGGCGGTAATTGCAATGGAAACTGGCTTTATTCCACCAATGATCAACTTTACATCACCACGAGAGGACATAGAATCTCTAAAAAATGGATCTGTACGCGTTGTTACAGAACCAACGCGTCTAACAAACAGTTTTATAGCAATAAACTCATTTGGGTTCGGCGGAGCCAATAGCCACATGTTGTTACAATGGAACCCAAAAACAAAGATCAATAACGGTGCGCCAAATGATGACTTGCCAAGACTTGTTACTGTATCTGGACGCACTGAAGAATCAGTGAAGTCGTTTTTAAAAGACGTAAGTACGCACAAAGCGTAAACACGTTCTGTTCAATTGAATATAAGATGTGTATATATATATATATGTACGAAGGTAATCCCAAATGTAAGATCTCCAAAGCGCTGAAATTACAGAGAAACTGTTCGCGCGGCTGTTGGTTCCACTGCTGTGTTCGTTGCTTCCCCCAGTACCAAACAAGCCATCGCTCAGCTTGGTAGTCGCTGGGACGCTCAGTCTTGGCTTGGCAGCCTTTTGTAATAAAGCTCTCGCTTGCCGCTACTGCCAGGTGCAAAATTCGCGCAATTATTCGATTTTTGGACGCAAAGGTGTTAAACCTATCAAAAATCATCGCCAATTGACGAAAGTGTATGGAGAGTCGTGCATGGATGTCAAAAATGTCCGCAAGTGGTGTAGGGAGTTTACAGCTGGTCGCACTAAAATTCACGACAAAAAACGAAGCGAGAGACCGTCAACGTTTTTGACATCCATGCACGACTCTTCATACACTTCCTTCAATTGGCGATGAATTTTGATAGGTTTAACGTCTTTTGCATTCAAAAACCGAATATCTGCGCGAACTTTGCACCTGGCGGTAGCGTCAAGCGGGAGCTTTATTACAAACGGTTGCCAAGGCAAGACTGGCGTCCCAGCAAGTTGA
>NW_018020792.1:0-7875 GCF_002006095.1 Pseudomyrmex gracilis | reverse complement strand
ATATAACATATAATATGTATAATGTCATATAATATAATTATACATAATGTCTGAAATCATCTGTACACGTCTTTTAAAATAAAAAGAAGTGATTTATATCAAAACTTCTAGCAACTTGTGTAAATAAATCTGGTACGCTTTATCCAATATAACGATATTTTTAACTTTTGATCGAAAATGGATTTGACATCCGAATGTTGAATTGTTTTAAATGTAACATGTACATTATATTACAGATTCGGATTATACACAAAAAATTTTATCTTTATCATTTTTCTAAAAATGTTTCTATTGACCTTGTAATGATCTTGATAGTAAGTGATATAAAAAATAAACTGCTCTTGATGTAACCTAAGATTAACTGCGAGAACGTGATAGAGACATCTGATTTTATATTTGTTTATGCGCACGCGTATGTGCGCGACTGTATTCGTAATACTCAATTGTAAATTTTCACGAGCTTTTAAATTGTTATAAACAATCTCGCTCGTGTACAGATTTTGAGACCTGTTCTCTGTGTCGATCATCACGTAAGTACGTTCGGCTGTTCGCTTCACCATAGCCCGATCGTATCCATAGACTAGAACGTAACACAATACAGCATACCAGATTTACTTATCAAAATTTTTAGGATAAAAATTACCTATCTTTATTTAAAAAAAAATAGTCTCTCTCATTATCACACATCCTGTATATTATTATATCTATAATTGTATTTTATCTTGTATAAACTATATATAATACACAAATATTAGTGCTAATGTGACACATAAATATAAAATGTACATGATAATTAAGCCTCTTGCACAATGGACGGAATAGCGATAGCGATAGAAATAACGAAAGTTTTAAAGAGTTTATATTTAAAAATAAAGATAGGAACAGCGGAATCTAACATACAAAAATACATATGTATCAATGCAGATCAGAAAATCGGAATAAACAATAGCGATAAAATTTCCGACGAGTTGGAATTCTGTGTTAAAAACTGTGTTATTTCTATTGCTATCGCTATTCCTTCCATTGTGCAAGGGGCTTTATATATTTTTGTGAGCAGATTGGGTTAGTAGATCTTCTAACATCTTTGGGAATTATTCCGGATAACATAATTGGATATTCTGTCGGAGAACTCGTATGTGGCTATNCCGATCAATGTCTCACTTTAGAGCAAACTATTCTATCAGCGTATTTGATTGGCTCAGCATGTGTCGAAGGCAATGTGCCTCGTGGATCCATGGCCACTGTCAGTCTTGATTACGAAACTCTCAAAAATATATGTCCAGCAGATATTACAATNGCATGCCGCAATAGTCGGAAAAGCAATGTTATAAGTGGACCCGCGGAATGTGTACGTGTGTTTATGAAAAAGTTACAGGTAAATTGAAGTATCAGTTAATTAAGTGCCGTTAACTAATAACCGTTAAAATAAGAGTTTATGACATTGTAATAGAAGCCCAAAGTAATTTATATATAGTTAACACTACTTAATTCTGTTTTACTAGACTAGTAACATACATGTNGAAGAAATTCCGTGCAACAATATACCTTATCACAGTTGTTACCTTACGTCCATTAAAGATAAACTTTTAAGAAAATTGAGTATCTTAATACCAAACGCAAAAAAAAGAAGTCCAAGATGGATCAGTACATCTGTACCCTCTTCTGAATGGTCAACTTTAGCAGCACAATTGTGTTCCGCTGACTATCTCACAAATAATATATTGAGTACGGTACTCTTTGAACAAACAGTTTATCAAATTTCAAATGATGCCTTGACTGTTGAAATTGCGCCAACCAGCGTATTGCAGCACATTTTGGAAGAAGAATTTCTTCATACACAAGCAAATAATATTGCGCTCACTCAGAGTCACATAAATACAAATCCAATTACTGTAATGCTGCAAGGAATTGGAAAACTTTACAACTGCGGCTTGCAACCACAAATTGCCGCTTTGTATCCGCCCGTANAATTTCCAGTTAGCCGCGGGACTTTTATGATATCTCCATCTATTAAGTATGAACACTAAATTCATTAAACGTTCTTAAGATATCTGATAAAACGAAGTTGCTGAAAGTAAAACAATATAAAGAAGTAGAAGTAAACCATTGCTAAATGATTTCAGTATAAATCATAGAAACTTTAAACCCCGAAATATGATAAAGTATAATAATTTGATTATTTATTATATTTAAGGGATGCAACTTAAGCATCTTCGACGAATTTTTGAATTGATATAGCAATTTAACTTTTTATGTGTATAAATGTACATAAAAATATATTTGCACGTACATCCACCATAATGGCAATCGGAAAACTATTTGCTAGTTGAACGCTATCACAAGCATTAAATTTATTTTATAAAAATTATTGTTATTCTTAGATGGGATCACTCCAAAGACTGGTTTGTACCGAATGAGATACCAGAATATAGTAAAACCAAGGAGAGACATGTAGAAATACATATTGAAGAAGACTATGAATATATGACGGGTCACGTAATAGATGGAAGAACGTTGTTTTCGGCAATGGGTTATATTATGCTTGTTTGGCAATTTATCGCTACAATCAAAGGAAAATTCTATTCAGCATTACCAGTAGTATTTAGAGACATAAGATTCGTTCGCGCTACTCATTTACCACAAAATGATACCGTAACCTTAATAGTCCGAATACACGAAGGTATCTATATCATTTCTTTTTAAAGACTTTCTGAAATAAACTAAATTACAAACACAATATTAAATGCTACATAGAATCGGTTTTCAAAACTAGTAAAAAAAAGAGATATATCTATACAATTGAGATTTTTTGCAAACTATTGTAGACAGCGGTAAGTTNGAGGTGTGCGAAGGAGACAGCGTTGTTGTGATAGGTAAGGTGTCAGCTGAAGTAGATCCCAAGAAAGAAACTGTACCATCTCACTTATTACCAAAAGACAATGAAGAGGAAGAACACATGAACACTGAAGATATTTACAAAGAATTGAAGTTACGCGGATATCAATACAACGGTGAATTTCGTGGATTAAAAAGCGCATCAATCACGGGTAACAAAGGACACGTCGCTTGGATAGGCAATTGGGTCACGTTTATGGAAACGTTGCTGCAGCTGTATATACTCGGAAAAGACACCAAAAAACTGTACGTTCCTACGAGCATTCGAAAATTAGTAATTGATCCGATTCTTCATAANAAAAAGTTACAAAACTACGTGACGCAGAATACTAAACGTAAGTATTTTATTTACAAAAGCAAAAAATTAGTTTGTTTTGTGCATTATCATTGTTGTTCGTATTATTATACAAATAATCCGACAATATCTTGTAAAGAGATGTGAGAACTGTAAGATTAAAAACATTTTGTTTGATATATAATTTCTTTTAGAATTGCCAGCACGAGTATATAAAAACATAGACATCGTAATATCCGGTGGCGTAGAGATTTGGGGTGCGAAAGCTACTCCGATCGTTTGCCGAAAATCGAACGCAAATCTTGTGATTGAAGAGCAAAGATTTGTGGCGAATCGCGATCGCGAAAAGATTTCTTTGCGCGAAGCAATACGGATATCAACGCAAATCGCACTGGAGGATCATCAAATTACAAAAGTAAAAGCTATCGAACTAGTAGAAGATACAGATGATATTGCGAGCAAAGAAGAACTAGCATTTTCAGCGATACTTGAAGCTTGCGACAATTTGCCGTTAGTACAGGCAAATATTATTTTAATGACATCGCCTACTCGGTTTAACGCATCAGACTTGCCACCGACCGTAACAATCGCAAATTTAACGAAACATGTGGACAATAAAGTGTTAATGATTATCGGATTTAATTTTTTGTCAAAACGGACTTTGTTAGAACGAATTTTATTCTTTCTCGAAGAAGGTGGTTTTGTGTTATCACGTGAAAAATACAAGGTAACCGAAGTAAACGAATCGCATTCTGTTTCTTGCGCATTGACCGACAACGATTATCTACAACAATATGGATTAAGTGTTATTCTTGAAAAATGTACTGAAAACGAAATGATCGTGCTTTTGAAGAAACGAGTTTTGATCAAAGAAACAACTGTTGTTCATGTCACCAATGATAACTTTAAATGGCTAGAAAAATTAAAATTACTCATAGACGAGAACAAATTATTCGATCAGTACAAAAGAATTGTACTCGTTAACGAAGATGATTTCGAGTGCGGTTTATTGGGATTTGCTAATTGTTTAAAAAAAGAGCCCGGTGGTGAGCTCGTAAGAAGTGTGTTTATTCAAGACAAAACCGCTCCGAAATTTTCTCTGCAAGATCCCTTCTATGCGCAACAGTTGCAAAAAGATATGACAGTCAACATTTTGCGATCTAACAAAACTTGGGGTTCTTACCGTTATTTCTGCTTGCCGGCTCCGGAACCCGCACTTGTACCCTCTGCTTATGTTTGTCAAACGGTAAGCAAAACTATTCGCATCTTTTTGACTTAATAATAATGTCACGATACTTTTCATGTACTGTTCAGTTTTCTACTTTTTAAACATATTTTTCAACATATAATGCTTTTGAAAATTTAATATTTCTTTACTTACTAGATTTGTGGTGATCTCAGTACATTTCGTTGGATGGAGAATGATATATCAATCAATTCCCCGAATTCTGATAACTTAATACGTGTAGTTTATTTATCCATTAATTTTAAAGATGTAATGCTAGCCACGGGAAAATTAACTTTTGAAGGTAATGAAAAGCGATTTGAAAGTATGAATCTCGGACTGGAATACGTAGGATTCGATGCCGAGGGACGACGAGTAATGGGAATGCGCGACAACAAGTATGTATAAGTGAACAAACGTATATATATCTCTGTTCATGAAAAAAATACAATTATTTTTATATAAATATATATGTTAATAAACTTTCTGGATTTACAGATGCATCGCGAATGTCGTTTTGAAGAGTGACTTGCAATGGGTCATACCAGANACTTGGACGTTCGAAGAGGCGGCTACGGTTCCTTGCGNATACAGCACGTCGTATTACGCTTTATACATTAAAGGGAAAATGAAAAAGGGCGATAAAGTACTTATACACTCTGGCTCTGGAGGCGTCGGACAGTCAGCAATTTATCTCGCCTTACATGAGGGTTGCGAAGTATTTACTACAGTAGGCACCGCTGAAAAGAAACGTTTTATCCGAGAAACGTTTCCGGCTATTCCCGATGATCATATCGGGAATTCGCACGACACTAGTTTCGAGCAAATGGTTATGCGTCTGACAAACGGTCGCGGTGTTGACATAGTGCTGAATTCATTGGCAGAAGAGAAACTTGTCGCATCTGTTCGTTGTTTAGCGCGTAAAGGTCGTTTCTTGGAAATCGGAAAATTCGACCATGTATCAAACAATCCTTTGGACCTGTCATTATTTAGAAATGGAATTTCTTTTTACGGTGTGTTTCTGGATGCGATGTTTGCAAGAGAACACAGAAACAAGGCCGAGTTAATGAAATTAATGGATGATGGTCTCAAGAATGGTATTATTAAACCTATAAAAGCTAAAGTTTTTCAGCGAACAGAAATCGAAGAGGCTTTTAGATACATGGCAAGTGGAAAGCACAGAGGAAAGGTACATAACTAATATATAACAATTAAATGAAATTCTTATTCGTTTTTCTTCAACGAGCGAATTTTTTTCTAGATAATTTTGAATATTCAAGAGGCAGACAAATGTGTAAACGCGCCGATCATCGCACATCGTCGTTATTATTGTCATAAAGATAAAACTTATATCATACTAGGCGGTCTAGGTGGCTTCGGATTGGAACTGACCGAGTGGCTAATATCCCGAGGTGCAAAAAATGTCATGCTGATTTCAAGAAGCGGCATNAAAAATGGTTATCAACAGCTAAAGGTTTCGTTATGGAGATCCTACGGCGTAAACGTGACGATCGTTAAAGATTATAATATCGCCAATCCTATAGATTGCGAACATCTTTTGCTACGTGCGGAGAAAGAAGCACCTGTGGATGCTATATTTAATCTCGCTGTTGTTTTAAATGACAACATTTTAAAAAATCAGATTACGGAGAGTTTCGTAGAATCTTTCAGAACTAAAGCTTGGCCAACGCAAATATTGGATAAACTGTCGAGAAAGATCTGTCCTAAACTTCGACATTTTGTTGTGTTCTCTTCGGTTTCCTGTGGCAGAGGAAGCGCTGGCCAAACTAATTACGGAATGACCAATTCCGTGATGGAAAGAATATGCGAAAACAGAGTAAAAGAAGGATATCACGGGTTGGCGATACAATGGGGAGCTGTTGGTGACGTGGGTCTCGTTGCTGACAGGCAGGAAAACGACATGGAACTAGTTAGCAGCGGCACGTTGCATCAAAGAATATATTCCTGTATTGAAGAATTAGAAAAATTTTTACTTCAGAATCGTCCGATTGTGAGCAGCATGGTGGTAGCTGAGAAGAAAAAAATATCCGAATGTTCCGATATGGTTCATGTTGTTTCTTCTATTATGAGTAAGAATTCACATTATTCAGACGGATAAGTCTCAGAACAAAATAAATCGGACACGGCAGGATGTGCCGATCGAACACAGACTCAATNGGACACGAGGTGAAACAGACACACGATAGTTTCAATCGGACACACAGTATTAAAACAAAACTATTTTGTTTATGTTTTTTTTTTGTTTGTGTTATAAGCGTGTAGACAGGGAGGCTGCGCTCCCTCGCAAGGGAGGAGTTACGCTTTTTCTCTGCACCTTCCTCTCGCTTTGCGCAGAAAGTTGAAACCTATGTGAAACCTTGTTTCAGTTTTAGCCACGTTGCTACAACACGAACAAACAGAACATAAAAAATAGTCTTGTTTTAATACTAGTGTCCGATTGGAACTGTGTTTGATTGAGACTGTCGTGTGTCTGATTGATACTGTGTCCGATCGACACATCCTGCTCCGATTGATTTTGTGCGCATCTGGGACTTACCTTATTCAAATTTATATTTTTTTTAGTGTATGCTATTTATACTTTCTGCAAATTTTGACGTTTCTTTATTCTGTGTGATAAGATATACAAAACTTAAAAGGAATAAGTCAAAATACATTTCTGGCCGAGCTTGGAATAGACTCTCTGATGGAAGTGGAAATCAGACAAACTTTAGAACGCGATTTCGATGTGTATCTTTCTCCAAAAGAGATTCGAACTCTCACTTTTGCAAAACTTTTTGAGATGTCTGATACAGAGGCCAATAATAAATCTGAAAAAAATGAGCGCAGTAAATGCGAACAAAATGTAGTACCTATGTTTGGTATTGTCAGAGACAAAGACTTTTTTTCTGAAATTCTTATGGACTTTTCGACTGAAAGCAAAGACATTTCTACTCAAGTTTTTCTTATACCAGGAATTGATGGTTGTGGAACTGTCTTTAATCATTTAGAGTCGTATATTAAATTTCCNACAACATCTTTGCATTATAACACATGTATCATTTCCAGTAGGAATACTTTGTCAGAAATGNTTGAGATTCTTGAACAGGTATGCCGCAACGTTATTTTAATAATTATATTTATAATATAATGTTTATATTCTGTAAGTAATTTTGTAAATCTTAAAACATAAATTTTTGAATATGTGACAGGCTATATTAACAAGATTACGAGACAAGAACGATTTTGTGATGGTTGGATATTCCTTCGGATCTATTCTCGCAATAGAACTTGCAACGCGATTGGAAAGTTTAGGTTTTAACGGTCGAATAGTTCTTATCGATGGTGCACCCGATCAATTAATGGTACTAAGTAAAAAGTACATGATCTTCTCACATACAGAATCAGCAGATAATGATGCAGAAATACTGGTTCCTGTTCTGATGAATGTTCTTCTGAAAAC
>NW_018020791.1:246008-274548 GCF_002006095.1 Pseudomyrmex gracilis | reverse complement strand
ATGTGCCATGCAGCCTTAATCCTGATTAACAAGGCTAGTAATGTTTAAGATAGATGTTTAGGGTAGGATATAGCAGGTTTAAAAATTAGGAAAATTGCAAATGCACTGATTAATATGAATCACTGCATATGCATGTAAATGTAAGATTAAGTTTCGTTTATGTAAGATAAGGTTACATTTATTGTATGTAAAAACTATATATAAGACTTCAATAATAAGAATTCGAATTGTAAAGCATAAGTAAATGAAATTTATATCGAGAATTTAATGTGTGCGATGAAGTATAGCATACAATAAGTGTAATTTTGCTAGAAATATTGCCATGTGTGGTTCGTATTTATTATGTATTTACTTTATTGTATCGAGATATATGTAAAATACTTGTAAAATTGTAAAACTCAAAAATTGTAACACACTCTGATAAATTGTAATAAACCGGTAAAAGATATATTTTTTGAAAATGCAACTTTTCAGACACACATATATTTGTGTGCCGTCGAACCAATTTTAAATAATGTACTTATTTTATTTTTTTTACTTTGTAATGTAACTATATGTATATATGTAGCGTTTGTAAAAAAATAAAAGCAAATAGCAGCAAATGATGATAAAGGAGATGGTACCTGAGTACACTCTACGAATTCTGATGCTGCTCGCTAAAATAAGATTCTTTTCTTGACTATCACATCTCTTCTAGTATATCACATTTATGTTGTACGAAAAGTTGCAATGGTTTTTCTTATCCTTTTCTGTTTTCCTTTCTCATCTTCTCATCGCGAGATCGGTCATTTTAAATTTCAAAAAAATCAAACTCACGCTCTCTAATATATACACACACACATTTAAAGAAAGTGACCATTTAAACTCGTGCACATAGCACAGAATAGAACCGCACGCTGTGGACATAGCGCACCGACATGGACTGGCTGCGTAGTTCCAATGTGTACCACTCGTGGATATGCGCTAGTTTACGGGGCGGAAAAGTGAGTACACATTCTCTTATGGACCTGGCCGTTCTCAGGCTTCTCTCTGATTATATACAAATGTAAAAAAGGTTCTCTTCCGTGTTATGTGCGAGTGTGTCGGTATACAGACTTGTTTGTACAACGATATACCGGATGTCTGATAGTCGTTAGTAAAGTCACGTGACAGAGAGGAGTGGAAAAACAACACGTGAGTGAAGTTAAGTGACTTTACTCTAGTCACGTGTCTTTGAAAACGTGACGAGAAAATCAGGTATGACACCATTCCTACACTTGAGAGTAAGTTTTACAGGTAGTTGTACAACAGTTTCTGAGAATCAATTAAATGTCCAGTTTACCACAAAAGAAAACCCCAAAAGTTTTCGTTTAATAAGAAAAATTACGATCGCAATTATTACGCGCGCAAAGCGAAAAATTATTGCTGACAATTGCTATTGTACGTAACAATCTTTATTTTATATCTACCTTGCTATATTATTTAATGTTGATAAGTAAAAATATACTGTTTAATTGATAAATTTTTAATGTATGTCACATATAAATTAAAAGTATTAATCATCATCTTCAGCTTCGATTGTTTTTAAACTGCCAAATACTTGAAGTGGTATAGCTTGTTTTTCGATATCTATATCTAAAAATAAATAACATATTTGTTAAAAAATAAATCTAATATTTCAATAAGTTATTATAATATGAAAATTTAAGTTCGTTTAGTTTGCCTAAGTTTGTTTTCATTTGCTGTGTAAAATATACATTATCATACCTTCTTCAATTTCAGCTTCAGTATCGTCATTTTCAGTATCGTCATCTATATTAATGTTAATTTCGTCTGGATTATTTACAGATTCTGGTTTGCCATCTTTTTCTACTCCTCCACGTACGAATTTAATACCAGTGAGATTGTTAGGATCTCTTGTAATACCTCTCTTAGGTTCGGTTGGAGTGTCTGTACAATTTGAGATTTGTTAAATTATTTGTTACAAAAAGAAAAAACATAAACAGTGATATCTACTTCTCTCATTACCTGTATTCGATATAATTTTACTATCCAATAAACGCATAGCGTCCATGGGAACATCTGATACTTGATTAGTTGCATTATTCAACATTTGTGCAGACATCATATTCACTTGAGTGTTATACATAGCCTGCACGCTACGTTTTATGCGAAGCATCTCGCGCATTGTGTCCTCATTGCCATGCCTAATTTCGAATTCTTTCCAAATTTGCCAGAAAGTCGATGTAACCTGCATTATTTCAATTGAATGTGATTTAAGAGTGAATTATATGACAAAAATGTTTTAAAGTACATAAAATTATAAAACATACTCTTGGATCGCATATCTGACTGCAGTGTGTATATATCGCTCTCGCTCTGTCTACCTCTCCTAATTTGGTCTCCATTTCTGCAAACCGCAAACACATTTCTCTGGTGTTTTCATCATTAAGCACTTCTATGGCCTTTTCATAAATCTGTCGAGTTTTTGGCACACCATATATATCCGCAGCTTTTTTAATGTATATGTTAAACATCTGGAAATTAAGAAATTTAGTTTTATATATCCTATTACACGCTTATATAACACATAGTAAAGTAATGTAAAGATGTTACATCAAATTTCTCTTCCGGGAGAACAGCATTTGTCGCTCGTTCGTACACAGACATAGCATGTCTTGCTAGACCGTGTTCTTCTTCTAGTTTTGCGTACAACAAATATAAAGCTATAAAAAAAAAATATATATATATATAGTTATTTGTATTTTTCTTGTTTATTATACAACATTAATCTAACATATGAAATCATACCTTTGGCATATTTTGGTGGGCAATGTTCCAAACATTGTTCGAAGAGATCTCTGGTACGTTCTAGTTTCGTGCCGCCGTAACGTTTTAAAAATTTGGTAAGATATGTGTTCCAAATGTCATAAACGTTTGGCCATTTAAATAATGCAATGCCTTTTTCATATGCCTAAACATTAAAATAAATAACTATTGAAAAAAAATGCTTTTTTGTATATAAATAATATCACATATATGCGCGCGCACAAGTAATCAATGAAAATTATTTAACATACCCTGAATGCTTCTTCGAAATAGTTGTTTTCTTCCAGGAATAAGCCATAATTTATAATAATTTGAGGAGTGGCAATTTTCAAGTCAATTATTTTGTCGTATACAGCTTTACAAGTCTGTTGCAATAAAACATCAGAAATTAAAAACATTTATACGTAAGTTATATGCATTAAATTAAAAATAATAGTCACATACTTTAAATGTTCCAAAGCTTTCTTCCAAGTCCGCATACATAGACCATACTTTTAGAGACTTATACAATCTCATTTGGACTGTTTCCGTTTCATCATAATACGCTACTTTTCTAGCTGGCATTGTAGTGGCACGATGCATTAGTTTTAGAGCTTCCTTGCAATTTCTATATTAAGTCATAATATAATATTTAATTATCTGTGATTGCACGAAATGTGTACAGACATTGAAAAAGACAAACCAAAACCTTACCCATGTCTAATCTCCATTTCTGCCCACTCGCACCACACTGAAGCGAGATCATCTACTTTGGTGTACGGTACATGAGTTGCTTTTTCAAACACCACTCTAGCATCTTCTATCTGCCCATTTTCTTCATAAAACTTGCCAAATGCGACCCACAGTGTGTGCAATTTACCAACTGCCAATTGTGGCTGCACAGTTTGCACTGCTTCTGTGTATGTATTAATTATCTGTAAAAAAAATACATTAATTAATAACAAAAGCAGATATGCAATGTAACATCTGTGAAGCTGCGAAAATATATATCTTATCACCTCATGTGGTTGTCCTTCATAAAGTTTCACTCTTTTATGCCATTCTGCTACATTGTGCGGATTTTGTCGCAATAATACAGAGTTCAGTAACAATAGTCTCCTTTCCATTAGGTGTTCCAATCGCGCTAGTCTCAATTCCAATTTTATATCGTCTAATAAATAATACAATTAAATTAATAGTTAAATTAATAACAAAATGTCAAATTAAAGCAACGTATATCAACAATACCTTCTTCAGTAGGATTAGTTGCTGATTCTTCTATGAGCTTTTTAAGACTAAGCTCTTCAAATTGCGCATAAGCATCAAAAACTTGTGTGAAATCTCTGACAGTAGTAACAGTTTGTATAGCTTCCTCATATATATCTCTTGCCTATCAAGTAAAATTATATATACATATACATTCTAATTAAAAAAAAAGTATATACAAGTGTAAATTTATTATAAATACAAAACAATACCCTTTCAAAAAGACCACTTCGAACATAATAATCAGCCAGGGAATTCCATAAAGGTCCCAACTGATCGGTGTAACGTTTTAAACCACCTCTGATAATAGCATCTACATTTAAGGATTTTATTTTGGAAGGATTTTTCGATATTAAATCGCACAATTCATTCCATAATTGATGATTCGACTTTCCATGTTTAGACACAAAATCATCTTGATTGACAATTTGTGCTAATTTCACAGCAGCCTCATCAAGTCTTCCAATTGATATCAAATATTCTATATATTCTTCTGTATCTTCCGGTGCCAACTATAAATATAAAACTTAAAATTTAATCTCAAACAAATACATATAACAAAACAAACATTTACACATAAAAGAAAAAATTATTTTATTAAAGAAAATAATTGTCCTAATCTTTGAATGAAGATTTACCTTTAGATATCTTCTAAATACTCTGACAGCAGTTTCATAGACATTGTGTTTTTTCAAAAATTCAATATACAATGGCCATATGCGATGATGTTGTGTAATAGGTAGTGCTCTAAGAGAGCGATCAAACACTTGACGCGTTCGAGTTATATAACATTGTTCTGTCATTAGTGTACAGTAATCCATCCATAATCGTGGCATTTTATGCATAAATACCAAAGCCCGTTCGTAGGCATTGTTGACATCTTCGTATAACGGATCCGTTATACATCGACCTTTCAACTGGTCCACTCGTTGTCGAAGGTAATTATACCATAACTTATAACTGCATCAATCACACAAAATAATACATATAAGATTCTCAGTTTGATGTAAAACATTTAAATAGATATAATGATATATATATGTATATATATATACACACAGTGCTAATGTCTTTACCTGCCTGGTAGCTCTTTCAATGCCCGTTCATATACCATGTTCAAATTTTTACTTTTTGTGTTTTTCAGATGATCAATGTAACGTTGCCAATGTTTTACTGAATACGGATTTCGTAGTATTTCTTCTTCGTATGGCAAATCCTCCTCATTCTACATGAATACAAATTGTAAATACATATGTCAATAAGATAAACCTAACCTAACCTAACAATACAAATATACAAGCTATCTTTCATATAAGATATAAGTTACATTCTTACAAACGTATATAAGTTCCCTTCGTCGTCTTTACGTTCTATCATTGTCAAGCCTGTAAAACAAAACCTGTAAAACAAAATACCGCAAATATTACTGCCGTCCGTGTTCGCTCGGCTGTCGGCTCGTGGAAGAGTGCAGACATACTATGTTTCGTCTCTTTCTCACCAAGCCGGCCAAAAGGCGAGGCACGTTACCGACATTGCGCGCAACGTCGGAGTTAAGCCCGTTCTACATTGATCGCAAGCGCACAAACGCAAGGTATAGATCTTGTAGAATTGACCAATCACGCTGGTCAATTGGATGATTTGATCAATACGATTGGTCAATTCTACCAGACCTGTTCCTTGCGTTTGCGCTTGCGATCAATGTAGAACGGGCTTTATCTATAGTACACGTCACGTATATTATAGATAAAGGCGCGCATGTGCGTAACTCGGAACGCTGCGTTCCGATATTCACCGTCAGTACTGGATATCTATTTGATGTGATGCGAAGTATATAGATTTTTGAGTGCTGGCAGTGAATATCGGAACGCAGCCATGTTGTTACGTGCGCAATCTACGATTTTACCAACACTATAAATTTAACTAGCGTCGCAATTTGTTGCAACAACACAAATGACACGTATCGAATCGATAGTCGTCGGTAAAGACTAAAATAAGGAGATCAGTGAATGCAGACATTTTAATTGGTCAAATGACCGAATAGATCAATTTCGATTGGTTGATTTCGTGTTTTCGTTTGCTCGCGTACATCAGGTACTGTACCCAGCTTCATGAAAAAAGTTTGCGTTTCCGCCCTAACCTCTATTCCTATTCTATCTTCGCAAGAAAGATATTTCACGATGACGTCATCGTATACGGTTTATTTATAAAATTGCCGGAGAGACGTGCTCTTCTCTGTACTTTGAACTTATTCGTGCACCTGTGCGTTGTATAGGAGATCACGGAGGCAGAGTTTCATATTTCGTTTCCTTCACGAAAAGTATGTACATACCAGAAATTCTATTAATAGAACGCTCGACGAGGTAAAGTTTCGTTATAATCATCTACCGACGGAATATCTATCACACGTTATCACTATTAAAACTATCTTTATTGAATCGTGGCGTTTTATACTATAAATAACTAACAATTGTCGCAGAGATAGCGTTTTTTTTTTTTTTATATTTCTTCTAGAAGGATTTCTGTTTCGATCAATAAATCAATTTGAATTAAATTTTGTAGCCTGTACACAAAGCAACAGTGTGATTTATTTTCAGATACATTTTAATTGTGCGTTTGATATTTCACCATCGATATGTACAAAATTTCTTATTTTGATGATAAAGTCCATCAACCATTTTATATGTTTCAGTATGTGTGTGTACATGCTTAAATTCAATAAAAAAAATGTGTTGCGTTAAGTTCTATAAAAGCATAGAAATATAAAAGAAGTAACAATTAGGTAATTAAGAACTTACAAAAAGAGTTTCACAATATACTTATACAATTTCTTCAAAATTGTTTTTTTTTTCTCATTTTACATGTAGATATATGTATCTACAACAGAGGTAATTACACGATATGAGTCAACACTTTTATACTGGATGTTTTGATGTATCATTACCATATCTTGTTATTAAAAAGCATTTTACTGACATATATCAGAATTATAGACTGTGTCTAAAAGTTTCTGATAAATTGAGAAAAATTAATATAAGATCTAGAAAAATAAATACATTGACAAAAATACAAATTTTTTAGAAATTTTTCAAAACATTGTGTAAAGTTCTATTTCTTGTTATCATTTCAGATACATAAAAAAGGCTAACCAAACTTAAATAAACATGAGTATACAATGGACGCTCATTGCTGGATTTCTCTATGTAGAAGTCGCAGTAGTCCTTCTTCTTATATTGCCAATTGCTTCGCCAATTAAATGGCAAAAGCTCTTCAAGTCTCGCTTCTTACAAAGCATCGGTAATCAAGCTTCCATTTATTTTGTGGTTTTACTTGGGATCTTGTTTCTTTTCCTATTAGATGCTATACGAGAGATGCGAAAGTATTCTGGGAGTTTAGATCACGGTGATCATCAGCATTTAAATCTTGAAATGCAAGGTAAATTGTTGTACAACTTTGAAGAAAAAAGTTATTTTGGTATTTCACATGTGTTCTCGCGTATAAATATTTTATATTTACACACATAAATGAGTGGTTTTATATACTAATGATTGTAATTTTTATATATCTATATCAGTGACTTTTTTTTCTTAGAACACATGCGACTGTTTCGCGCACAGAGGAATTTCTACATATCCAGTTTTGCACTATTTTTAAGTTTGGTGATACGCCGTCTTGTTATTTTAATATCTACACAAGCCACTTTGTTAGCGCAAAACGAAGCAGCCATGCGACAGGCTATGTCCGCTACAACCACAGCTAGAAGTTTGTTGTCCCAGAGGACAATTGGAGAAAGCGCGCAAAATGATTCTAACGAAGCGCATGATAAGGCTGTTTCAGAATTGAAAAATCAAATCAAGGAGTTGCAAGCCAAGAATGTCGAACTTGAGAACAGTTTGACTAAAGAGAAAAAGGATAAAGAAGCACTAAAATCGCAAGCAGATTCACTTACGAAAGAATATGATCGTTTGAGCAACGAATTCTCAAAACTTCAGCAGTCGAGTGGGGATAAGAAAAGCGATTAGAATTGTTTTTCTTTTTTTCATTATTATCATTATTTTTTTTTTTTTTTTTTTTGATTATTTTCCTCATAAATAAGATAAAATCCAAAAGTGTGTTTTATTGTAGTGGGTTTTGCATTACACACATACTTTAAGTGGAATACATTGAGGTAATTTTTGGAAACGTATTTTTCACTTAAACATTTATATAGGTACTTACACCTATATTATATTGTAATGTGTTTCGTAACATACATTATATATTTCCTTTCCGATTCTTGTGTACTTTACTTGGGCACAAGGCCTCTCCGTAACTGGTTTTTAATTTGTGATATTTACGTTCCGTGTAAGTTACTTTATAAAATAATAATTAAAGGTTGTAATTAAACACTTATTCGGTGTAATCACTTTGATAATTAATTGAAGTTATGAAAAATTGAAAAGTTTAAATCTGTTTTTTGCAAATGTAATAATTTTCGTGTTACAAAAGTTAAATTTGTTACCAAGTACACTGATTGGCACTGTGAATTGTTCCGAGAGTAGAAAACAGTTTCTTATAACGCAGCCGACCTACAAAAGCATGAATAAAGCCTGAAAGATAGTGTGTAGAAATTTTGATTTTTCTTTTCGCAAAACGAAATTCACTACCAATCTCAGTGTACTGTGTATATACAATATATTTTGGCAAAGTATTGTTAGTATATACAAGTAGCAGTATCTTATATACACCATAGACAGTGTTTCAAATATACTTCCATTCTCGCATTTGCAGCAAATGTTTTATATTCAATCTTGATAAAATTGTAAGATATACATGTTATAGATCTTTGAGTCGCGTAAACCCCAAAATATATAAATTATGTATACATATTGCTTTAAACAAAAATTGTACTAAAAGTCCTTTCAATTAAACCAAAAATCACTTGTTTAACTTGCTTTTTATCTAATAAGTTCTTGTATTTTCTTATATAAATTATAAACTTTGTATTTTAACGAATATATATTGGATTTGCTATTGAAGTTGTTTATTTTATTGTTCTCTAGATAAATTTATAAAAATATTTATAAAGGTGGTTGTTTGTGTTAAATGATATAATCACATCTCTCATATGTAAGAGGTATGGTTTATTATCATAATTGCAATATATATATGTATATATATATACATATTTCAAAATATTTACTGTTTTATATTTTTTAATGTTTTTTATTTTATATACACTATTTTTTTGCCAGCAGTTGTTTGTTGAAATTAAAACAAGCCTTTCAAATCTTATATAATTTATTACTCTTCACTATTTTTTTTAAGATTACTGTAAGCTATTATAAAATATACAAGGAGAATACATTACACTTTGATCATATATGTATACTGTACATTCCAGATACAGTTTGAAAATTCTTCTACCAAGTTTGAACATTTAAGAGTTTCTTTAGGATGATCCTGTAAGCACTTGAGGATTTTATCACTATTCTCAATGCACGGTTGCACAGCACCTTGAATGTCACTGATTACTTGTCCTGCAACAGTAGAAATTTCAAACATATATACAAGTTTGTTCAAATAAAACTAACTAAATTTTACTGTATAAAAAATGTTAATCTAATCTTTTTGTTTTACTTGAATCAAAAATATATTATCACAAAAAGGATGCTCAAATATCACAAATGATAATGGCAAAAACACAAATATCAGTAAAATTGTGTCTGTAACACATAGTACAAACTTCACTCAATGAATATAATGTATAAAATATTGTCAAAAAATTTGAAAAAAAATATTTGAGCTTACTATTTTTGGTGTCAGAAGTTTCACTAGCAGCTTTTTTATATTCATCTTCCAAGATAGCATTCAACTTCTGATAACCACTCTCTAATTTCTGCAAACGTCTCTGCCAGTACTGATCTTGTTGTTTCAGTTCTTTTTCCATTTGTTGCTGCATTTTAAGAGCAGATACCGTTAATTCAGGATAATAGTATACCGGCTGTCCAGGCGCGGTAACAGCAGTCTGGTGTGGGGCTGTCGCGACACCAGGAGGTGGTGGTGCTTGTTGGTTCGATACGTCAGGTTTTACGTCCGAGGTGGATGCTGACGATGTTTCCGCTTGAGCAAGACGCTCTATAATCGAGTTGGACAGCTTGATCACTCCAACTCCTTCTTCATTCGAGATGGTCAACTTGCGGGAACTCTGACCGGAGCCCATATTCGCGATCCTAGTTTACTAGTTTACGGTAACTCGACACACACGTTTTTGAGTGTACAGTGATCTATATTAATATAATCGCGAGATCACTTTTTTAACAGCGATACAGACATTACACTAGAATTTTCCATGACACTGAGCTTACCTATCAAGTCATACACGATTTGTTAAGAGCAAGAGACGATCTGTGTTTATATGCCTCATGAAAGTTATATAAATCTACTTCGAATATTTGATGTCATTATCGAAATCTATAGTGCCTACATGTAACATTAACTATAGATTTTTTGCACCGGCAGGTGTGTTCTGTGTTTTCTCTGCACTGAAAACCGCACGAAAGTGCTGCACTAAAACTGTAATTGGCTGCGTTCAGCAAAGCTGCTCTTACTTTGAGAACAAATAAATCAACGTCTAGTGCTGACAAGACAACAACTGTACCTGCTGAACAGGTCTAATGTGATTGGTCAATTTGTCAAATTCGCGTCATTAATCGCTCCGAAAGCAATTCAATCCGTACGTACCTATCGATTGAAAATAAATGTACAAATCCGTCACAAAGTCCTATTTCGCTTTTTTTTTCACACGTAAAACACATTATTATGTATACATTTATACATATTACATCTGTATTTGTATCTTGTATTATATTAAGATTTTTATACGTATATGCGTATGTGTGTGATTGAAACAAGTTGATATAAGGTTGAAATAAAGTGGAAAAAATATGTCAGAATATATAAAATGTCGTGATTCGCGAATAGAATATATATAAAAAAAAAAAAGATAACTATCGCAAGCTGATGAATATTTCGATTTGTTAAATAGTCATCAAGCTTTTCGTGCGTATTTGAAAAGGTTAAATAAACAAATAGTGGAGAACGCAACGCTTGATTACATACCTGTGTGCACACATACAATAATATGTACTCATATATTTGTACACACACGCATATCATTATCGCTGCGTTCAGCGTAAAAATCAATTCTTACTGTACGTGGTGTATTCATTATCACACGACCATGATATACAAGAATTGTCTTATCTGAACCTTCAGTTTCTCTCTCCGTTTTAGTTATCGAGTGCGAGTCCTATGAACAACACGAACGATATATCGATGAGTTTTTTCTCCACAGAAAAAATTGTGATATATTATATTTATTTGCGCGTGACGTAAAGATCGATGCTGCAATGTGACTTTTTAAATAGTGGCATAAAAGTGTGAATTTTCGAGTAGCAAGTCGCACTCAGCGATTATACGGAGGTTTTATTTCGACTTTTTTTAATGAGTATTCTTTTTCTCTCTCCCTCTATCTTTTTCTCATTCTCTCTCTTTCTCTCTCTCATTCACTCTCTCTCTCTCTCTCTCTCTCTCTCTCTCTCTCTCTCTTTCTATTTCTTTGTCTTTCTTTCTATTTGTGTGCATATACAGGCTGTTTCAAAAAACCACACACAGTGGTTGTTAGCGAATTTTTTAAATTATATTGTTATTTAAATTCTGTGAGTTTACTTTAATAATTGTTAGAGTGAAGAATAGGAGTGTACAAGCACACCGCATACTGAATACGTTACAAAGCAAGTAAAATGTGTATGGACAAGTTTTTGGGGAACATTCTGTACAAGCAACCGAGTTTTGTTAATCTTTACTATACTCAAACGCAAATATCTTGTTTATAAGATTTACATACATACGTGAAACTAACGTGAAGAGAAACGCTTATAGTGGCACGTATGTAATAAATAGGAGGTGAAAATATATCTCCGTAAAGATCATGCTCTAGAAAAGAAAACAAGCTTTGAAATACTAATTTATAATATTTGCGTGCAAGCGCAGAAAAAACGCATGCGAAACAATATAAAAACCAGAAGTTTTTAAAATAAATTTTAAAAACAAAAAATTAAAAACGTATTAAAACTGAAAAGCTATAATATACAGAGAGAGAGTGCGTCGATAAATCTAATCTCTCAGTAATAGTATCAGTGAAAAGAGATATTGAAAAAGAACAAAAAAAAAAAGAAAAAAAAAACAAAAATGCCAGGAACTTTGACATATCCAATCTACGCTGGTGTCGAACCACCACCTCTTCGAAGACGCGCTTACACCTGGAATGCTCAACATTATTCTGCATCACGTGTGGCGGAAATGGATGCGCAATTTGGACGATTATCCTTATCGGAACCCGCTGTAAGATGTTAATCCTAAAAATTAAAATATATTTCAGATAATAGCGAAGAAGAATATGTACGCAAAACGTGACAATTTTTACGCGTACTTGATGTAATAATGGAAAATAGCTGAAGCATTCGACGGGTTTCCTAATCTTTAGATAACGTGCTGTCGAATGTTTGATATTTTAAGAAACATATCGTCGTTTTTTGCATGAAAAAAAAATCGAGATAGTAATATAACTCTCTTTCATTATCATTTTCATTGTGTGTTAGTCACGATCCGACGATCTTGAAAAATGTGGAATCAAAAGTTTTATCGTGTTTCGAGATAATATCAAGATTTTGCGCACTTTATAATGAAATAACGGTAATTTAAAGCTGTTAAATCGAAAGTGTTGCTTAAAACAAATTTCTTATTAGTTTTTTTTATTTTTTTTTTATCAACAAAGCATGTATAAATAATATCGATTTCGAACTATTTTATACTCCATTATCGCGCTTTTTCTTAAACAATAAAAACTGTACTCTCGTGTGAAAAAGAACAAGTTACACTACTCGAGGTTTAAATTACCGTCTCGACGGTAAAAATTTTGCGATAGTTTTGTGTTTCGGACTCGATTAGATTAGCGAACAAATTGTGATATAGCGCGGTCGTTCGGAGTTGCCACTTTTTAAATATTTAAAAGGAAGCTGGCCATCTTTGAACCCGGAAACGGGCATGTCACATCCGTCTCGGTCGCGCAATAGTGTGACGGAAAAAGGGGTTAACACAAAATAGGTTTCTTGATGGCATATAAGAAACTTGCGTGAAGCTCATTAAATAGCAAGGAGCGATCGGCGATTAGGCACCAATCGAGCACACGTTAACGTTAATGGCAGAAGAAAATGTTTACGGTTACAATCCGACGGCCGGAGACGATGGCGAGTCCGTACGTAGTCTCTTTGACAGTTTGACAAGTATAGGTTGGGTTTTCTCTCGGTGACTAATAAAGACGCATAAAACGGATCTTGTACTTCGGGAAGTTTGATTTTTTTTGCGAAAAAGAAGAGAATACGTCGCAACGACGCATAGTCACGCGATATTTAGGTCGACGTGCGTTTTAATCAGTGACAAGTGAATTTGTTGGCATCGCCTCGAAAAACATCAATGTAATATGCCTGTTTGCGACAGAGTTAGTATTTTAGACTACGGAAGTTTGTCAGCTGCGTTACTTGTAAATGATTAATCCGCAACGTTTTTCGTATTGATTGTATTGACATTTCAACGTTTGTGTGTGTATTATTGCCGCAACGAATATCTTCTGACATTTGTTGCAACGATCTCGTGACATGTTTTGTAGAATAGTGCAATATTCCAAGGTCTTCCATTGTGATATCAAAGTGATATATTGTTTGATTATTTATCTGTCAGTGAGATTAGTACTTGTAGTTTTGTTGTTTATTATTTTTGAAACCTAGTGATAACAGTCTTAGAATGTTTTTTTTTTTTTTTTTTCTAAAATTCCATTTTATATATGATAAATTTTATATTGTTCATTCTGACGGTTTTATTATTATCTGTTTTGTGGTTATATATTACATAACCTTTATCAATAGAAAATATTGTCTGTGCACAAAAAGTTTGCTTAATGGTTGCTATGTGAACACTCTTAAATACTTATATAAAAAAAAAAATATATTCTATTCTGATATGATCAATAAATTCATATAAACAATTTATTTAGAGGGATGAAGCAACAAGCAAGTTGAGACTAAAGATAATCGCTGGGCACCATTTAGCTAAGAAAGATATTTTTGGTGCAAGCGATCCTTATGTGCGGATTGATTTAAATACAATAAACGGAGATCAGACAGTGGATTCTGCGCTTACAAGAACCAAAAAGAAAACACTGAATCCTGTTTGGGAGGAAGAATTTATATTCAGGGTAAATTTAGTTAACTTAAACAAGAGAAGTGTGCAATACATTTTTCAAATAGTTTGTTTCATGTTACATTACTGATTATCATCATGCTTTTTTTTTTTTTAGGTTAAACCAGTGGAACACAAATTGGTCTTACAGGTTTTTGATGAAAATAGATTGACAAGGGATGATTTTCTTGGTATGGTGGAATTAACACTGCTTAACCTACCAAAAGAACAGGAGCATCGTGTTATTCCTTCTAGACATTATGTACTTCGTCCACGTAGGTAAGTATCTTTTACAATTTTGCTTCAAGCTATATATTCAACATTTAGTTTAGTTTACAATTATTAATGCACACGTTAATACTCCGTTATTTGTATCATGTTGCAGTACATAAGTTTTTAATATATTTTATATTTTTTTGTGTAATCAGTTAGCGAATGTAATAAATTGTCTACACACTTTTACTAATTATTTATTCTGATTTAAATTTCTAAATGTAATTTGCATTTCTGATACAAGACTGAGTATAATCAATAATTTCTATATTTAATATATGTACATGATATAATGTTCCTTTATTTTTAAATTTGTTTGCTTTGTATCTTTTTATTTGCAAATGCAAAATGAATAACTTATGAGGATATGGCTAGTAATCATTCCAGTCAGCGATCGCGAGTTAAGGGAACGTTGGAATTGTATCATGCATTTATGAGTGACTCACCTAATATCGAAAACGACAACAATGATATATCCGATTCAGGCGGATGGGAATTGGTACAGCCAGAAAATAATAGTCCAGTGGAACAAGCTGCAGATGTATGTGATAAACAATTTTATATTAGATTGTATGCAATAAATTAATAAATGGCACGTTTTGTGCATGTTTATGATAAGATTTCAATTATGAAAATCAAATATTTTTTATGAAGCAAAGTGTAGAAGTTTAGAATTATTGAAAATATTTTTGTAGATTACTGTGGTTAATAGGCCATTGCCACCAGGATGGGAAGAGAGACAAGATGCAAATGGACGTACATATTATGTTAATCATATACACCGTTTTACACAGTGGGAGCGGCCAGAACCGTACGTGATACCATTTGTTTCGTGTTTATAATATTATAATATTATATGATAAACTTATATAATACATTTAAGATACTATATATTGAGCTTATAAGATAATATTATTTTACTCTGTGATATAGAGATACAACAACAACGAGTGGAGTAGGTGAACAACGTAATTTGGATACAGCAGCTACTGAGTTTCAGCGACGGTTTCATATAAGTGCGGATGATGAAAATAGGCATAGAAATTCGGTAGTAAATCAGGTAAGCTACAGTATCTCTTATAAACTTTTTAAACTGTTATTTCTGCACAAACTTATACATTTATCTTGAATAATAACATTTAAAGATATTTGCGTTTTTTTGAAACTTAAACTCAATATTGAATTGTTTACGTTAAGTCTTTTTTGACATTTTGCTTTACTTTGAATAATATGTAGGTAAAGTTTACACGCATTATTATTCAAAATTTATTTCAATATGTTATATAAAATATCTATTTACGTTTCAAAATATTTCCAATTTATTGGGTTAATCGCAAACTAATTTATGTTTCTACAAAATTATATTTCTTGTTAATTTGTTTTTAATTAATGACAAACTAGATAAATAATATTGTTCTCTGCTTTCAAATCTCCATACATATGAAAAAACATTATTATCTATTTTGTTCATTACATTAATATTCTATGTAAAAAAATATATGTATTTGTACGCACACACGCACAAAATATCATAGTATACATATATATCTACACAACGTAGAATATTTTTTACTGTCATGTGAATATGACAATATGTATGTACTTTATCAAGTACGAGCATATAATTGTCCCCATTTGAATCGGTAGTGCATTGGTAAAAAAATAACACATTGACGCTATTAAACTTTAATAGACTTTACAAACAATTATTTTATTGTACATAATATTTCCTTTATAATTTGTTTATCAACATTATATACTATAAATGTAAAATTTGTTACGAATGCTACTTGTTTTACACATGTTTTTATTGCATATTTCTCTGAATGTAAGAATGTGTTTAGTAAACAATGTAGTAAATAGAAATGTATATATACATAAATTTATTACATATATAGATACATGTAATAATATCAATAATTTGAGAGTGTGAAACATTGAGAAAATATTGTAATTCTTAAAATGTTGACAGAAAAACTTGTTTTTATTATTGTATATAAAATTTTATTATTGTATAAACAAAATTTTCAACGCATATTAAGAGTCGAACATCTATACAATCCATATATAATCAGCATGCAGTATGTAGAACTTTGTGCATGTGTGTGTAAGGACGGTGAGGTTCTGCGCGAGGACGATGAAGATTCGGAAGCAAGAGATTGTGAGGGTGGGGAACATAGGGGAGGGGGTATTGGGGATACTTCTTCAGACTCCGGACATTCGGTTGATCAACGTGGCTACGTTAGCGAATCTGAGGAATCTCAGGTACTAATATAAACAGAGCTATGTTTATTTCCTTTTAGTTGTGGTAAATGTAACGCTTAACATATACCTATGTACATATTCACATTCGTATTACATATACGCTTATGATAAATAGCATATGTTGTCTTATTTTGTGCATTATTTTGATGATGAGAGATATGTATATTATATGTATTCAGTTTTCTGTAAGAGCTAAACTGTATCGAGAACACTTAGACAAAAAATATGTATATATCTATTATATACACACATATGTTGTGACTTTTATCTGCTTCGTTATCTGTTAATTAAAAATTATATGTACTTGAATAATAAGAATGTGTAAAAGAGAAACATAAAGATATTTACAAGTGCACAAGTTTAGTTTATCACAATATATACACTTAATTCATTCTATATATATTAATATGTTAATTATATACACTGCATTAAAATTAAGATTCATGTTATTGAGAATTGTTTATGTAAAGCTTTTTTGTACTTAAAGTTGGCATGAAGTTTTCTCGTTGTATTCTCGTCATAAGCCCATGTACAATATAGTCAAATAAAAGAAATCAATACGCTTTACAATAACAATAAGCATCTAAATGTGTACTTTTTGAGAGTATAAAATGCACACAGCTTATTATTATAAAACAATATCCATTTTGTAATGTTATACGTGTATAGAGAGAAGTTATTGTGTTTTTATAATGCAAATATTTTTATATTGTTTACAGGTTGACGACAACGTTGATAGTCCAGCTAATTCGAGACGATCGTCGGAGGTAAAATTATTATTATTGTGTTTATTAAGTTATTTATGTAGTTATATATATATATGTATATATATATATATATATATGTACTCTCGAAATTTTCTTTTACACTGCATCGCAAAAATTTCAGGCTGAAAGTCCTAGACCAACTCTACCCGTGTCTAGTGACGAAGGATTGCCTCCTGGTTGGGGTATGCAAGTAGCGCCGAATGGTAGAGTATTTTTTATTAACCACAATGAAAGAGCGACAACTTGGGTCGATCCCAGAACCGGAAGACCGAGTTCTATGCCAAATCCTGTCGCACCGTCGACAACGCCAAGAGGCGATTTGGATCAGTTAGGACCGCTTCCGGAAGGATGGGAAGAGAGAGTGCACACCGATGGACGAATCTTCTTCATAGATCATAGTATGCAATCTATTGCTCGAAACTAAATGATAATACATCTGCGGTGTATTGTTTTGTCTTTCATATATTCTTTTTTTTACTTACAGATACGAGAACAACGCAATGGGAAGACCCACGCATGTCCAATCCTCAAATTGCTGGCCCGGTATGATTATAAATATTTGATATAAAAATCTTTTTGTATATTATTGAAATACTAATATTATTACATATAACAAGTGTGTGATAATGTGTTACATAAACTAAATTTTTCAGGCTGTACCATATTCCAGAGACTATAAGCGTAAATATGAATATCTGAAGTCGCAACTAAGAAAGCCTGTACGTGAATTTGTTCATTAAATAATTTTTAGTATATATAATGTAAAAAGTGTGATTATATGTGTCTTTATATTTTATTGCAGAATAACGTTCCTAATAAGTTCGAGATAAAAGTAACACGGAACAATATTTTAGAAGATTCGTACCGTATTATAAGTTCTGTTAACAGAGTTGATATTTTAAAAACGAAACTGTGGGTAGAATTCGAGGGTGAAGTAGGCTTAGATTATGGTGGTCTTGCCAGAGAATGGTTCTTCTTATTATCGAAGGAAATGTTCAATCCATATTACGGACTTTTCGAGTATTCCGCAACGTGAGTATAAAATTTGTTGATAATATATTCAAAAAAACAAAAATTAACGATAGAAACAAATGAATTTAATACAAATCAAATAAGTTACTAATTTTTTACACACTTGTGTATTTTATGACTTAAAAAAAAATAGTCATTTGTATTTTCATTTTCAGTGACAATTATACACTCCAAATTAATCCTTGTTCTGGTGTATGCAATGAGGAACATTTGAACTATTTTAAATTTATTGGACGTATAGCAGGAATGGCTGTTTATCACGGTAAACTTTTGGATGGTAAGTTTTTATATTAACAAAATACATATCAAATGTAATTAAATTTGTTTTTTTAATTTATAAAAAAAATTTATTCAAGTAACGACACTTGTATATTTTGTAACTTTTGGTGTGATATTTTTATCATTTTTATTTTAGCTTTCTTTATCCGACCGTTTTACAAGATGATGTTAGGCAAGTCAATTGATCTAAAAGATATGGAGAGCGTTGATTCTGAATACTATAACTCCCTTCTGTGGATCAAGGAAAATGATCCTAGCGAGTTAGAACTTACTTTCTGTCTCGACGAGGAAAGTTTTGGCCATACGTCCCAAAGAGAATTAAAGCCAGATGGTGCTAATATTCCTTTAACTGACGAAAATAAGGATGAATATATAAGTCTGGTTATTCAATGGCGGTTTGTATCTCGAGTGCAGGAACAGATGAACGCCTTCTTGGAGGGATTCAATGCTCTTATACCACCGACATTGGTGAAGATATTCGATGAACACGAACTCGAGTTATTGATGTGTGGTATACAGCATATTGACGTGAAAGACTGGAAACAAAATACCTTGTATAAAGGGGACTATCATGCAAACCACATTGTCGTGCAATGGTTCTGGAGAGTTGTTCTTTCATTCAGCAACGAAATGCGTTCTAGATTATTACAGTTTGTGACTGGCACATCACGTGTCCCAATGAACGGATTCAAAGAACTCTACGGGAGTAACGGACCGCAATTATTCACAATTGAAAGGTGGGGTACACCAGAGAATTATCCAAGAGCTCATACTTGGTAAGTCTTCACAACTAGAACATTTTTTCATTAAAAGTTTCTTACATAACACATGTATATTTTTGTCTAATTATCTCTTTTTCTAGAAAATAATTTCTCGCATATAATAATAATACATACATTATTTCAGCTTTAATCGTATTGACCTTCCTCCGTATAAAAGTTATCAACAACTCAGGGATAAGTTAATTAAAGCGATTGAAGGTTCTCAGGGCTTTGCTGGAGTCGATTAGCACGAAATATCTTTATCGCGTCTACTTCCTGGAAAAACCGGAAATTCCCAGGGAATTTTATCAGGACTCAAGAAATTTTTAATACATTTGTCTTTTCAAGGTTGTCATCGTTAAATAGCAAGAAATAAATTGAGTTAAGTTTTCTTCTTATGTTTTTCACATTTAACACTTGGAAGCTTGATCAAGGCTTTTAACCTTTCTTTTTCGTGTTCACGCGAATGCAAATATATACGAGACTTGATATATTATAAGAAACAATAAATAGCGCATATTTTAAATCTGCATATTTATATGCTCCAATTTCGCCTAAAGCGGGAAACCTCTTGAACGAAGAGAATAATCAAAAGAAATTCTCTGGGAACTTTTTTCTAAGGATTAAGTAGACACCCTGTGTTTATTTACACACACATATATATAGCATATATGATATGATATTTGTAATATATTGTATATATTACATGCATATACCCATAGAAGATATGAGGAAAAATTATATATCAACAAATTTATGTATGAACATTTAAAAATGTTCTACACTTTAATGCTTCAGTTGTCTCTTATTTAATCACGAGTGGTAACATGAAATCAAGCAACTTGGAAACAATATGTTAAAAGTTAAACTAATTGTTTAATTTTTCTTAAGTAACTTGAGTAAGTTTTGTGTCTTTCAGCACGCTATATATATATATACACCTTTACAAAATAAATTAAAATGAGAAAAATATCTGTATAACATTAAAATGTCACTATAACTTGCGATTAGATAATAGATATTAACTAATTCGTTATTAAACTAGGGCTTCCAAGATAATGTTAAAAAATATTATCACAAAAATCCAAGTTTCTCGCACACATCTTGGGATCCAATCCAAATATGTTGAATTAGCAATTTGTTTACTTTTTGTTGTCATCGAGACGTTTATTATCTCTGATATTTATGAGATAAACAACACGTCTTGTGGCTAGAATTTTGACATAATTTTTGCGATGTGGATTCAACATTCTGTTGTTTGAACGAATAATTCGAATATTTTGTAACGTCGCAATTATCCGCTATTCAGATATTCAGAAACTCTCTGATAGCGTTAGATTCGAACCGATCTTGGAGCCCTACTTTAATATAATACATCTCGTAGTTTTGCAAATTTGAAATTTCCTTGAGAGAAGTAGTTCTTCTTGACTCGACTGTTATAACATTATAACGTTATACTATCGATTTATAATTGTGATTTATTGATTCTTATTGTTGGAATAATATTCACATTTAAATAAGGAATATAAATCGCAGAAATATGGTTGTACATAGTGAACTTTTGAAGGACGTATATTTCTTACTATTGTATTATAATTGTGCGAAAAGAAAAACAATTGTTTTTCAAAGAACGACTTTTGGTTAGAAACTATTTTGTGCGATTTTTTTTTAAGTACCGTTTATTCGGTTTTAAACTTATATTACGTGAATACTACGAGAAGTGATAAAAAAAACTTCAATTGTTTTATGAAAATAGTGCATAAAGTTATCATATTTTTTTTATTGTTTACATATGTGATAAAGTGTTGAATATGCTTTATAATTGCAAATAAAAGTTTTCGATATTATGACTTTTTACGGCATTACACAAAAAAATTCTATTCTTCTTATCAAATTTAACATTACGTACAAACGTTTTTCTTTTTCACTTATAATATTTGTGCAAAACTTATGTATCTTTTGTCTGAACAAACAGAATATTTGTCACATATTTTACATGCACATATCTTTAAATTCACTTCGCTCTGTATGTTGTTTCCTGGTTGTTGTTTTGTTTTTATTAAGCTTTTATGATTATTAAATTGTACGAATTAAACGCGTATAGAGATTGTGTTTTGTTCGAGAGTTATATTTCTATAATATACAAGGAAGAAGAATATAAAATCGAGGTTTTGTTATGATATTAGAAGAAAAGGCAAGAAACAATAGAAAATTAAGAATAAAATAAAAACCTACTCTCTCACTCTCTCTCTCTCTCTCTTTCTCTCTCTCTCTCTCTCTTTCTCTCTTCTCTTCTTCTGTGTGTAAAGAGAGAAAAAGCTTTAAAACGATCTAAATAAGAGCAAATCATACCGATTTGTTTGTTCTTATTTAGATCACTCTTGTTTTGTTCATACTAAGATAGATTTTGTATTAAATATAATTGTAGACAAATAATCCACGTTTTATCATATTAATATACGAGGTAAACAAATGCAGGATTTTAAGTTCACTAGTCAAGTTGTTAACAAAACCACTTGAAATGAATATATTGATAAACCAACGAATTAAATTAATTGGTTACAAGTTAAATTATCTCCTTGCTTATTCTTCTAATTTAATAATGATTTAAAAATATATGTTATGCTCAGGTAGAATAATTGTATACAAGTTCAGTATATCAAATATGAAAAACAAGTTGATTAAAAAGTGTTCCCAGGAAACTGATATTATTTCTGATAATAATAATAATAATCATCATCATCATTTTGTCAGTATTTTTCTGCGATAGCATTAGAGTCTCGAAAAATAATATAATCATTGCTACTTGTTAACCAACGATATGAGTGACGTTGAACACACGAATGTATCTTGTATCGTAACATGATTATCATGGAATTATTGACATGCGTTTTTAAGGATACAGAATTGATATAAACATTCCATCCTATTTGTACAGTTGGTTTTATTTTAGACAGATACGTCCCAGTAGGTGATACACAACGTTGTTATGGCAGAAGTTTTGTGGCCTTAAATTCTGGTTAGGTGTAATATGTATAAGCTTACATTTAATATCAGTACTTCTTCTATAGCTTGGAAACTTAGTTCAGCGTAATACACGTTACGAGATGCAAGTTGAAGCAAAATTCAAGTATTCAATATTTGCGATCCAGTTTTTATAAACTTACAGAATAAAAATTGGATGTATGAAGGAAAATTTATGCGTGTAACACACACACACACATACACGGTGTGGCGCGTTCTAGAAGTGGTCTTTCAGAAATTCTTTCCCTCGTAACTAGAGCGTTTTTTTGATTTCTATTTTTTCAATTAATTTTATGTGTTTAAATTTTATGCGTAATTTTACATGTTTATTACCGTTAACGTACGTCAAATCAAATTCATGATTTACAAATAGAGAATAAAGTTATAATAAATAAAAAAAACAATTGACTTATGGAATATTGTCACAGTGCAATTGATAATAGTGCGAGATATTCATGAATATTTGTACACAATTAAATATATATACGTGCGGATAACAATTTAATGTATTACATTGTTTTACAGAAAAGTTCTACAAGTATAAAAAAAATAAACTTTTTTTTACTATACAGCAATATAACCATGTTTACATGTATAATGAGTTGAACAGTTATATGATGTTCTGTATCGTTTAAATACGTTTTCACAGACATTCTCATAAACCCAGTTAAAATTGTATTTACATGTAAATCGATATACATATATACATATATATATATATATAAAACTTTAAATGTAGGTACACTTATTAGATGTACGTATTTGAAGATATTGGCATTTATGCTTGATTTCTATATGAAATATCTTTAGCGCGTTAAACTTAATGCCTTACGATAATTATATCACGCATTATAATACGTATCTACTTAATGTTTGCGCAATTTATTATTTACCGATACGTACGTTGAGCTAATACGTTGATTACTGTGTCGGGTAAACTAGTTTTGTCTGTGTACACCCAACGTGTCTTCATTTACGTCAATTTTCACTACCGAAATGTGTTATTTAAACTACGAAAGTGGGAGGAGACTTAATATTTTTTTAGGCTAGCTCAATGTGGGGGACACACATTTTTATTTATATAATACTTACGTGCACGAACTGAATGAAATGCGTGACTTAATTACGTTATATTGTATTAATTTGAATGTAAATACGAAGAAAAGATATATATATATATACACATATATAGTGTAATATATTATTATATACAAAAAAAAAAGACGCTTTTATATTCGCAGTTGCAACAAGGAGTACGAGAAAAGATATGCTTTATCATATACGCTATGTGCTCTTGTGTTAAGATTATTATTAATTACTAACGAGATACGGTGGAGTTGTCAATCATGAATTTTAAACAGTAATATTATATATATGAAATTAATATTATAAGAAAAATTATGTTCTTATATATAATATGGAAAAACTAAGCTATATATACATAAATAAATTATATAAAAAGTTGCACCTTCTACGTAATTTCTTATTTTCACCATAAATATGCGCGAGATATATTTGAAAATATTCTATGCTTCATAGTGTGTACTTTTATATATTTTTTATTTATTTACAAAAGTCAGCGGACTAGCCAAGTTCTCCATTTGTTAGAAAATGTAAATAATTTTTCTTAAAACTCATGAATTCTAGATCTCTCCTTTTATTCTCAAAAAAACAAAATCTACATCTCGAATAATTCGAGATAATTTTAAGTAATTAGCAGATTTTAAAGAAAAGTCACTGGGCGGAATAAGGGTGCCGTTTCTCGAACCGCGTTCAAATATCCCGCCGAGCGCCGGCGCCACCGAGTACGTCGAGGCGACGCGAGATGGCGTTGGTCGCGCGCACATCTGCAGAATCAAAAAAGACAGTTGGGAAGTGTAACATCACACATCGATTCGGCGGCTCGCGTCGAGTCCGAAAAAAACTTTCCGCTTCCGCATTTCTCGGGTTCTGATCGCGCGCGGTCGCGCCGAATCCGCGCAGCTCGACGCCCGACGTTGACGCGTACGTGTGGTGCGGTGAATGTAAGTGACTTTTCCACGGCAAAACGTATACCGTTACGCCGATGGAAACGTGACTGTTTCTCTGGTTATGCGGTGGTCTCTGTCACGGGCAGCGGCAGCAGCAGCAGCAGCAGCAGCAGCACCACCACCACCACTACCACCACCACCGCCAGCGGGGTAGTAGCAGCAGCAGCAGCAGCAGCAGCGGCGGCAGCCCTCTTGTACAACCCCTGTTTACCGAGAGCCGCGTCGTCGACGTCGAAAGAAGAGATCCCGACGTACCAGCGAGCAGCCTGACCGCGACGGAGGTCACTGCATTGCGGTGAGTACATCGAACTCTGTGTTGTAGTACTTTCTTGCTATCGCGCACGGCACGCCTTGCCGACGGCGGAATCTCGCCGCGGCGCTTTTTCGCTCCCTCGCATCGCGAGCAAACACCGCCGGCCGCCGTCAGGGTCGGGGGTTCATTACCCTTCGGCGGCGAAACAAACACGATATAAACGCGCGCGCGGCACACCGGCGAGCTTTTCATCACGGAAACCTTTCTCGCAAACGGTGCATTTTGCGGATGGGTCTGCGGAATTTTCGAGTACTCCGCAACAGAAAGGGTTAGAAATACCAGTCGTTGTGTTCCAGACAATTGCGCGAAATGTCCGTCATCACGGGAATCGTTCCGCGCGCGTAATTTTTTTTTCTTTTTTTCTTTTTTGCGCTTTTACAATTCGGGCATAATCTCTCGCGATCGATATTGACAATGAGTTTTTGAAGTTTTACGGGGGACAATGAAAACACGCATCGGTCGTAAAAGGCATCGCAACACGCGTCTTTTAAAATGTATAAAAAATATTTGTAAATTTGCGGATAAATGATGTGACTTGTGATGATACAATAGTACGGCGATAATTCGATGTGTGTTGTCGAGTCTTGGTGTTTTTATATTCGCAAACGGAGTATCGCAGCGAAAATTTGACGTATCGCGTTTTTATTTGATGGTTTTGAAACAACTGAATAAGACAAAATTGTTACTTTGCGCACGTACAGATGTTAAAGCTTTGGATAATCTCGACTGTATTAAAGTATAAAAAATGATACATGTGTACATACTTTATATGTATATGTACGCAAACACACGTATAATTAATCATTGTAACATTGTTCGCATCTGTATGCATTAAAATGCTTGCATTTTGTTACTAAATTAGGTTGAGATTTATTTAAAAAATATTATCTATGTATAAATTTGCTGCGAGCTATTTTGATGTGTGTACGTGTGTGCGCGCGCGCGCGCGCGCGATTTAATCATGTGCGAATACATTTTATGGAAATTAAAACACGGCTGTTGTTAAAATTACAAAGATCCTGACGTGAATTTTTATCCGTGCGCGTGTATAAAAATTTACGCGTCAAATTCCGTCCGAAAAGTAATTTGCTATTACTGATATAATTACGCTTATTAATTATTTATAAACAATTATTGTATTGTAATAATATATACTCGCGTGCAGCGAATTCGTATTTTTCTTTTCCCGTGGCCGCTAATTTGGAAATTAGAAAAAAAAAGAAACACGTCAGATTTATCGGTAGGTTCGACTACGTCGCAGTAGTAATAGTTTTATTTTGATACCGACTGCGAACGCGTCGACCGGGACGCGTATGTAGCAAACGTGCGTTATTTTTTTTCTTTTTTTTTTTTTTCACTCACGCAGAGTCGCGCGCTTATCTCGCCGACACCTTGACATCGTACGGACGTATCGCTGTATTTTTCCGCACATTGTTTTTCATTGAGAATAATAGCGCGCGCATGCGACACTCAAGACGCGTATAACACGAGATGACGAGAATTGCGCGATAGCCAATTGTCGCTAGAGCGGAATCGTAACTCTCGATTAATTGCATCCTTTGACCTATCGAGTTTATTATTGCATTTGTCGGAACATGGTATTTTTTTTTTTTTTTATATTATTTCTTTTATATTAGTTCTTCCGCATGTGCGAGTGAACACGGTCGAGTGAACTTACGAGATACAATTTCGAGTTTCCGATGTATGTATCATCACATCACATCTCTCTCTCTCTTTTTCTCTCTCTCAACTGTCTCTTGATTATTTAACGCAAATTCACACGGTATGATATATGACTTTCATTGTATATTAAATAAAAATTACAACTGTCGAAAATGAAAACGTATAACGGTAAAAACTTCGATCTTCCGATATTCTCCAATATGTTTCAATTTTGTTTCAATTTCAATATTAACTTAGCGCGAATTTTTATAAAATACAACTTATTGCACGGTACGTACACATGTACGTGCAAGAGCGAGCGTATATAGCAGAAAGTAACACACATTCAGCGTTCTCTCTTGAATTAATTTTTCCGAAAGAACTGTAATTTAAATTTATTGTAAAGTGCATGCGTACGTACGAAGGTACGTAAAAACCGATATTCTCCAATATATTTCAATTTTGTTTCAATATTAACTTAGCGCTATATTTTTATATAATACAACTTATTGCACGTTGTATGTGTGTACAACACTTGCGAGCACACAGCAGAAGTAAAACATCCAGCGTTCTCTCGAATTAATTTTTTGAAAGAACTGTAATTTAAATTTATTATAAAGTGCATGTTTGCGTACGTAACAAGATACGCAAAAACAACGTATGATCAGAGTGCATTGCGCTAACTAGCGCACACGCGATCGCCATTAATCGTATTTTTTTTTTTTCGCGTTGTTCGAGTAAATATCCGGAGCAACATATTGCAATAATCGACAAGATGATGATGATCGATGAATTAGCCGATAAAAGCGTTCTTGTGGGTGTTTTTTTTCGTTTTTTTTTTCATATCTGCGCGACTAGTTATTTGTTTAATTCATTGCGTTTGCGATAGTTCGATGTCGTTGCTCTCACAATCCGAGTTTGCTCATTATTTTCAATACACGTGACAGAAGGTGAAATAACAGTTAAAGTTAGATCTCAGTTGTTTTTTTTATTATTGATAATGTCCGTTGAAACTGGATGATCTGGATTTTAACATTAAACGGAGTTTGCAAAACGGAGAAAAAATGAGAAGAAGTTTATATTCGAGTTTTTTTTAACGTTTTACTTATTCGAAACGCGAATATCTCTCGTGAGAATCGGAGATACACGAACGCGCGAGGGTCTGCCACAATTCCTGAGTACAATCGCGCGGGTAAACCTTTAAATGGATAAAACGTGCGCATTCATGGCGCCGTTCGCAGACGCGTGGTCGTGCGACGTTTAAAGACGATTCTTTGATCGCGATAGAACGAGGAGAACGTTGCTCGTAAATATCCGGCGGTGCACATCGCAAAATTATGTCGTCGGGCGGAATCACGTTCCGCAACGCGGATGCCGATGGTGTCGTTGTGTGCGCCCGCACACGACAGTATAATACACCTGGAGCATCCATTCATTCCCCGGCGTTCGCATCTCCCTCTCGGCGACGCACGTTTCTGAATTTTAATCTAAATTCTTGTTTAGTTCGGAAAGGGGGGAGGGTGCACTTTTTTTTTTTTTTTTTATCTCTCCCTTTCTCGTGGAGCAACCCTAGTCGTCGGGGAATCCTCTTTTCGCCGCCGTTTTCTTTTATTCGGCCGTTATCGAGAGCATTCGTGAATCCGCGTGCGAGGCGACACGTGTTGTAATTACAAAAATTCAGACGAAAATCGATATGCAAAAAAAAGGAAGACGCTAGACATCATTTTTAATCGAAACAAATTTCGAACAAATTTGTTTTTGTACACGGTAAAAGCGCGTGCGCGGCTGTTTGCGACGTTGACGTGA